>NW_025202236.1:1753-7672 GCF_004010195.1 Chiloscyllium plagiosum
GGCTGGTGCAAGGGTAGGTGGAATGGCGATAGGGGGATGCAGGCAGGTAATTATTGTGATTGGTCAGTGGGAAGGGTGCAACAGACATGCGAATGGGAAGATGGACAGCTTTGGTCAGGTCAGGGAAGGGGACATGGGGCAAAGCTGTGGGTAGAGAGACTTTGAAGCCAGTGAAGTAAATATTGAGACCATTAAGCTGTAAGGTATCCAGCTGAACTATCAAGTTGTGGTCTCCAGTTTCTGTTTGGCTTCACTCTGACAGTGGAGGAGGCCAAAGATGGACCTGTTGCCGGATGAGCAAGGGGAGGGGAGTGATTGAAATGGATGGCAACGTGAATGCTGAGTTTGTTAAAGCGTGCAGAGAGCAGATGCTCCATGAATATGTCCCTGTGTCTCCCTTTGGACTCCACAATAAAGAGCAGACCACGTTGGGAGTTGGAGACGAGCTCGGTGGGCCAGGATCAGGCTCTGTGTGGAGCATTAGTGCTCTGCACGAAACAACCAACTCGACTTTCCAGTTACCATTCATTTTAATTTCCACCCCCACTCGCCCGGCGACATGACCATCCTTAGCCTGGCCATCGTCAGAGTAACACCACCTGAGAGTTTATCTTTGAAACTGACAGCCCATGGCCTCAATATTGACTGAAGCCGCTTCAAAAACCCTCCACCAACAGCCTTATCCCTTGTCCCTTTTCCCTGACCAAACCCACCTGTATCTGCTCCATCCTTCCCACTGACCAATCACAGCAACACCATACCTGCATGGACCTACCACCATCATACCTACCCGCCGTATTCCCATATCCCATCACTCCATTTCTGGGCTCCCCTCCCCCTCACCAGTCCTGACGAAAGGTCCAAGATCAAAATATTGCCTTTGCTCCTCCTCTGAATCTGTCTGGTCTGCTGTGTTTATCTATTTCCAAGTTTATGAACTCTGGCCTGCAGCACCTATAGTACATCGCTCTCTCCAAGCTGTGGAACTAGGTGGTCTACATATAAGAAGAAATAAATTTGAACATTTGAAAAGAACGCAGACACATTTGTTATTTCTTAACAACCCTCTACACACCTTCCAGATGAAGCAGCGTTTCATTTTGGAGACGAGCTCGGTGGGCCAGGATCAGGGTCTGTGTGGAGCATTAGTGCTCTGCACGAAACAACCAACTCGACTTTCCAGTTACCATTCATTTTAATTTCCACTCCCACTCGTCCGGCGACATGACCATCCTTAGCCTGTTCACCGTCAGATTAACATCACCTGAGAGTTTGCCTTTGAAACTGACAGCCCAATGGCCTCAATATTGACTGAAGCCGCTTCAAAAGCCCTCCACCCACAGCCTTATCCCTTGTCCCTTTTCCCTGACCAAACCCACCTATATCTGCTCCATCCTTCCCACTGACCCATCACAGCAACATCATACCTGCATGTACCTACCATCATCATACCTACCCGCCGCATTTCCATATCCCATCACTCCATTTCTGGGCTCACCTCCCCCTCACCAGTCCTGACGAAAGGTCCAAGATCAAAATATTGCCTTTGCTGCACCTCTGAATCTGTCTGGTCTGCTGTGTTTATCCATTTCCAAGTTTATTAACTCTGGCCTCCCGCTATGTCTGTGGGAATAACCCTGACTTTCTCATTGCTTCCCATTTTAATAACGTACCTTGCTCTCATGCTAACATTTCAGTCCTGGGCTGCTGTAATGCTCTAATGAAACACAACACAATCTCGAGTGACACCTCACTTTAGACCTTGGTACGTTCTATCCTGAAGGAGTTTTTATTCAATTCCATACTTCCACAGCCTGACCGCATTATTGCTGTTCTCCATTCTTCACACATTCTCTCTCCTGGTCTCCAAATGAACTTGCCCTGTTTGTGAATCGTTTGTCTTGCACTTAATTAAGGAACCCATTTCCCACCTTCACAATCTAATTAATACTCATTTTACATTTGATTTTCTTTTACCAGAAATAAAAGTCAATTTGTCAGTGGCATTGATCCTCCACACCATCTTGTTTCCCGTCACCCCTCCTCTACCTCGGTCAAGGGATTTAAAAGCCCATTTTCCAATCCTTTTCTATTCTGAAAAGGAGTCACACTGGACTTGAAAGGCTAACTGTGTTTCTTTCTCTCCGCAGATGCTGCTAGAGCTGCTTAATTTCTATAGCAATTTCTGCTTTTCAACACGTTTCAAAGACATGTGTCAACGTGGCTTGAACGCCTTGTTCACCCTTGAGCGCCATATGCCGGGAAGTGAAAGATAACACAAGATGCACAATTTCCGTGTCTCTGAAATGACGTAAAGCTGGCATCACTGAAACTACAGAGTTGTCACTGTTAGTCAGGGAGAGAAACAGAGGGACACGCATTCACTCTCAACACAGACGGTAGCACATACTGGAAAGGAAAAGATTCAGATGATTATGTTAAAGGGTGTTGGGCAATGAGACAAATTGTAAGTGTGACACCACGGAGAGACTGTATTGGAAATATTGCAGCTCAAACTGCGTGTTCCATGTGATGCTGTAGATCACAACAGCAACAAAAGTAAAATTATATTCAAACATAATCTGTAACTTTTTGCCTGGGATTATCCCTCAATCTACCATTATCAATAAGCTTCAGCGAAGAGTGTGGTGAACATGCCAGGGCAGAATTATGTGTACCTAAAACTGATGGCAAACCCGAGAGCTACCACACTTGACTGTTTACATTCCAAACAGCAGGACTACCATCTGATAGGGAGGGCGGAATGATTGCAAGACCAACAGATCAGTTCGAAGCTCTACTATCCTGCCAGATCCAGCCATTAATGGATTAAACAACTCACTGCAGGAGAGGACCCAACACATGTCCCCCTCCTTAATAATGGAACAACCCTGCACATAAGTGCAAAAGACATGTATTTATTTATCTGCGACATACTCAGCCAGAAGTATTGCGTCAATGATCTACCTCACCTCGTCAGGATGCCAACAGAATTCCAGATGGCAGTTTTCAAACGATCTGAGTCGCTCTATGTGACATGAAGAAACATCTGAACACAGTAGATATGACAAAGGCAATATACAACAAGCTGTGTCCCTGGGGAAGCTGTTTCATTCCAGTTCCAACTCTGACATCTATATGGCAATGTGGAAAATAACTCAAATATGACAAGTCCCTTAAGAGGAGAATAATTACAGTATGACCAACATCACACCCTCAATTCCATAATTGAATTATGGAAATTGTTGGCAGTTGTTTTTGACAGAGTTGTTCAGCAGAACAGAAATAAACTGCTCAGTGTGGTTTGCGCTGGTTACTATATGGAGATGGAAATGTCACTGGATTTCAAATCCAATCCAGGCTAATGCTCTGCAGCTGATGGAAGTTAATAACAATTAATAAAATATCGAGATCTAAAATCTTGAGTCAGTAATAATGACCTTGAAGCCACTGTCAATTATAAACACCAATTTGCTTCCCCAATGTACTTTCAGGGAGTGAATCTCCTGTATTTTCCTGGTCTAGCCTAAAAGTGACTCCAGACACACAGATATGTGATATACTCTTCAATGGTCTCTGAAATGGCCAAGCAAAACACTCAATTGTGTTAAACTGCTCAGAAGTCTTCAAGGATAAAGCTAGTCAGAACACCCAGCATCAGCTTCTGCATCAGAAAAGGGAAACACAGGCCTGTTAACCCTGCAGAGACCTCCTTCCTAACATCTGAGAGCTTGTGACAACATTGATAGTGCTTATCTACAGACTACGTAGAAACACGTTGGGAAAGGCGAAGGTCATTCAACGCAGTGAGCCTCCCGCGTTCTTATCATGGCCCGAGAATCTCGTCAATGCATTTCTCCCAGAGCACAGTGAGATATGTTGCAATTGATTCCATCAACCAAATGTTTGAGGTGTTTGCGAATAGCTGAGATCGAAGGACATAATCCTGAGATACTCCACGAAACTTCATTTCCAATAAAAGGATCCTTTTATTCCTGTTTTTTTTCCGGTCCAGGGGCTCCTTCGCTGACCAGCTTTCTATTTCTTATTTTCTCCTCCTCCTTTCTTTTTGTAATTTACTGACCTCAAGCTGGACCCAGGGTTTGGAACTCAAGCTAAGCCCAATGCGGAGGAGTGTGAGCCCTTACTTACTTTTCTGGAGCAAGCACATGACCTGGAAATGGCAGCTGAAACATCAGCAGAGTCAACGTGAGTGAGATAGGGCCCAGCAGCAAAAGGTGATGCCTGAAGATTGGAGACTTGTTGTTGTTTGGGTTCTGCACTGGTTGTGGTGAAGCGGATAGTGGAAGGCCATGATGGTAACATCGATGAGGTGGGCCCAGCAGTAAGAGACATGGCTCTGACATTGGAATGGCCTGGCAGAGGAGACAATGAGCTGGTGATGGAGGAGTATCTGTCCAGTGGCAAAGATGGTCCCTGAGGATCAGCAACTTCAATGTTCCTGGGGTCTGGTGTAGATGGGGTTGAAGCTGTCATGAAAGGTTGGGTTGCAGGGGTGGTCGATGACGAGGAGCTGTCTCACAACCCATAAGTTCTCTTCAGGCTGTATCCTCTGTTTATTCCATTGTCTTTAATTATCCAAAATTGCACCACTTTGTGGCAACAGGTGAAAACATTTCATTGTATTTTATTGTATTTATCCTGGAAAATACACCTAGTCATAAAATCAAAATCAAAAAGCACTCTTTCCTGCCAGCTGTCCCATTCTGTAACCATGTCCAAATATTTGCCACAATCCCATAAGATATGATTTTGAACACTGGGTTTGGGACTTCAGCAAAAATCTTTCTGGAAATCCCCCTCGTAATCTTATCCTTGTGAATCACCTCTCCCTCAGCCTTCTCTGCTCCAAAGTAAACAACCCGAGCTTATCCACCCTCTCTCCATTGCTGATATGCTCCATCCCAGGAAGCATCCCGGTGAATCTCCTCTGCACCCCTCCACTACAATCACATCTTTCCTGCAATATGGCTCCCAGAACTACGTACAGTGTTTCAACATGGCCTAACCATAGACTTGTATAGCTCTGACAATCTATACGTCGGTGAATGAAGGTTCTGCCTATGGTTCCCTCTGCCTTGTTAACTAACGTATTAACCTCAGTTAAAAAGTATATTGCTGGAAAAGCACAGCAGATCATCCAGCTTCTGAGAAGCAGGAAAATCGACTTTTTGTGAGTATGCTTTTCATCAGTAATGTGGCCACCAATCCTGATAAAAAGCTTATGCTCGAAACGTCGACTCTCCTGCTCCTTGCATGCTGCCTGACCGACTGTGCTTTAGCAGAACTCCACTTTTTGATTCTGATCTCAAACATCTGCAGTCCTCATTTTTTCCCTAACCTATTACCCTTTGCCGTCACATTCAGGGATCTGTGGAGGAAGACCGGAAGACCCTCTCAGCTTCTTCGTGTGCTGCAATTCATTATATACCCCCATTCTTTCACCACATGTTTATCAGGCCTACATTCCATCTGAACATCTGACTATTCCATCTGTATCTTCCTGTAACATAACGCCTTCCTCCTCACTGCCACCCAGCCAAACTTTGTGTCAAATGCAAACTTAATTAGCATACACCCTCACCAACCCCCCACCCCCGCAAACACATTCACATTTAGATCATTTATGAATTCCACAAATAATAAGATACACTGCACTGATCCCTGTGACACATCAGAGGGGACAGTGGTTTCCAGTCACACAAACAGCCATCCTCCACCACCCTCAGTCTCCTGCGAGTAAAACAATGTTTGATGTTACTCACTAAGTTACCCTTAATATCATGACTTTTTAAATCAGTTTCACATATGGGGCTCTGTCAAAGGTCTTGCTGAAAAACTATAAGAACAACATGCTCGAAAACAAACAATAACATTCATTTGGTATGACTTCCCGCC
>NW_025202237.1:0-7673 GCF_004010195.1 Chiloscyllium plagiosum
ACATCTATTTGGTTTTCTTAATATCACAGAAAATCAGGAAAATGTAAACGGGGAGGGGGAGGGGAGGATGCAAGCGGGATAACAAAGTGACGCAGTTGCAGTTTGGTGAAATTCCTGCTTTTTGATTCACTCAACAACAAGAGACGTGAAGGTGACTCAGGCGGGAGAGCTTTTCACATTGAGTACAAAGAACACTCATGTGCAGTTAGCAACTCTTTGACATCGAGTGGAGTGGGAGGGTGGTATAATCACTTTTTGACTTCTGTTAATATGTTCAGAAACTATCTTTTACATTGATGAGAAGAGAAACTGCTTCCCTAATAAGCACCATGGAATTTTGTAACTTTTCTGAGTCGCGTCCCATCTATTCCCATATTGGTTTCCACCTCAGCTGGCAGCCATGTCACTCATGTCCTGATGTGGAAATGCTGCAGCAAGTTGCATGGATAAGGTGAAAGACAAGGAAATGCCAACTCGTACTGGCACCGAGGTTTGAGCATCCTCACAATGTGATCTGTCCTTCTCGGATTGTCCTGATACCTCGGCTTTTCAGGTAGAGAACATTCTTTGGGACGCTAATTCTACAAAACAGTCGCAGTAACTGAAACTATGCTGCATGGTATGATGTGGAACACGGCCTGCTCAGCTTTGTGCATTTTCCCTGTCATCCAAAATGTTTTGTGTTCCGTTCTGTTTCGAGCAATGGTCGAAATACTTTACCAAAGCAAAAATCGAAATTCCAGTAATGTCATGCAGCTCATGGTTATTTTATCAAATCATGACAGAACATGCATTCTTTCACTTGCATATACATTTGTGGCTGAAAATAGTGTCAGAAGATAGATTCAGCTTTCCATTGAGTTTTGTGTGGGTTGATAGGCTATCATTATCTGCTGTGAAATTGATATCAGAGTCGGGAATATCCCAACTGTATGCGAGGAGGACAAGTACCGCGAAATGTTTTCCCTGTTCTTTTTCATCTGTTGTTTTGCAGGAGCACAATTGAAAATGTATGAAAATAGGCCGCACGCACGCGCGGATGTTACCGTGACCGGTCTCGAATGGGACGTCGCTTCCAATCCCACCACTGCCATTTGTGTTGGTCAACAGCAAAGCTGCAGCGTGTTTAAGTGCCGTATTCAAAGCAAAAAAAAAAGACCTGGTAAGTTTGATTGTTGGAAAATTAACGACGGTGTGGGAGAATGCAGTCTCTCTCAAAGGGGTCAGTTTCTGTGCTGTCATGGTCGTGTTTGCCTCCCACATGTAAAATCACAAGCAGCTTTACTGCCACTGTTTTTCTCCAGGCAAGTTGACTTTTCACTGCAACCGAGGAGAGACTGTTATTTCATTGTTTTTGTGAAACATAGTCCTTCCGTTACTCGACCCGCCGTTATTTGGTGTTCTGGCAAATGAGAAAATGATGCCAATGAATTGCGATGTCATATGTTCAAAAATTTCTCCCAATTCCTTCATTTCTGTCCTGGACACGGTGGAATGGAAAGGAAATCTAATCGAGAATCTAATTGGTGAAGTTCACTTTTTATTGCCCATTCTTATTGTGTTCTTTCTTTCTCCCTTTTCAGCACTTTCTGGGATGTGGCAGTGCACTAAGGCTCCAGGATGTTTGAAACAGTAGTCTGGAATAGCCCTACTGTTAGTTCTGAGATTAGTATATTGCTCATGCCCCTGGTTGTGCCCGCCAGAACCTACCCTCACCCTGCATGACCCTCTCCGCTCCCGGGTCTCAACTACCCCTCCATCCTCCACCCATTCTCAGGTGGGTGGCCGTTTTTTCTGTCAATTTCACTGTCCAGCTTTAGCCCCCCCAGGAACCAGCATCAACATATCCTCCGCTCATGGATTCACATCTTGAGCTCACCTCCCCACTAACCATCACTGTCAGATACTTTGCCAGAGCACAGAGTGTTGCAGCAGACGTGCAACTCAGCGCAGAGCAGGCTGAACTGGCCAGCAAAGCCCCAACGGCAGTCTCGCACAATTCCTTTATAATTAAGAACACGTGGCTCCCCATAGATCTCACAACCATGATAGGGCATGTCGCACAACCAACAATACATTTCACACCCTTTACGCAAGACACAGACCCTTTAGTAGAGCTTACACTGATTGGACAGGGCGAGTTTTGTATGCACTGTGCTCCCGCATTACTAGATCTACTTTTCCAAAACAAGGCCCAGGCGCTTCCTCCTCCAACGACAGCCGACTCTTATTAGCTGACATCCCATAATCACTGTGGGCACAGCAATAGAACCATGCAGGCCAGCTATTTTCCGCCCAATCACGTACAGTTACACTCAGACAGGGAGCAATCCTGCCATCAATACAACAATACCCGTATCACCCGTGACAGTATTGGGAATCAAACCAGTCATTGAATCATCTCTGCAACAGGGAATCCTCGGGCCCACAAGCAGCCCATGCAACACTCCCTTCTTAACTATCCCGAAGTATGGAAGATCATGAAAATGGCGCTTTGTGCAAAACCTTAGGGATGTCAATGCCATTGTTGTTCCTTGCTTCCCAGTAGTCTCGGACACAAATGCTCTCCTGTCAGTATCCCGCCTCCTCCTCCTGATATTCTTGTAATCGATCTTTGCTCAGCATAATTCTCCATTAAGTTGTTCCCCAAAACTTTATGTTTTTACATATGGCGGCTGCACAAATACATGGGCCGGATTTCCCTAAGGGTATTCGAGAGCCCCAAATTTGTGCCGCTGCAGTATACCTCACCCTGTCCACCCTTCAACTACCATGCCACAGCACGTTCCTCCAGTATGCGAATGGCCTGCTATTGGCTTCCACCTCCACTACTGCATGAAAGCAGTTTACGGTGGCCTTGCTCTGTAGTCTGGCACAGGATGGGCATAGGGTGCCTATCAAGAAAATGGAGCTCTGTCAGAAAAATGTCTAATATCTTTCCTATGGCCTCAGAGCACTGTCCATGGAGCAATTGGCTGTCATCACCCAGCTTCCTCTACCTGCCACAAACAGGCAGCTGCAAGTGTTGTTGGGGCTGGTAAAGAAATGCAGGCCTTGGATTCCTGCCCAATGTGTTATTAATGCACCTCTATGGGAGGTAGCTTCCCGTAAACAGAATGAAGTGAAGATCCAAAATGCAACAGACATTCATTGATCTGAAGCAACAAATAATTTCCACTCCTGCTCTGGGAGTCCAGATTAATCCCGGCCCTTCTGTCTTTATGTAACCAAGCCAGAAGGGTTCACATCTGGCATTTTAACACAGCTTCATGGGGATCTCCGTCACCCTGTTGCGTTTTACTATTGTTTAGTTATCACCAGTTATGAGTGGAATGCCGGCATGTTTGTGCGCGTTGGCAGCAGCCACAGTAACAATGGATAAGGCCCCCCCCCATTGTGCTATATAATCCGTGTACTGTTTTGGTCCCACTGTCAATCTTCCTGCTGCTTAATTCAGCAGCAATCCAACATTTTACTGCAACTCAGAGAACTGGTCATCAGGTCGCTTGGAGATCTAGGTTAGCCGTTCCCTACACCGTGGCCTAGCTTTGATACCTGCCACCCTAATTCCGCTCACCGAACATGATTCTGCAGACAACCACAACTTCTTGGACCTGGTTCAGCATTCCTGACAAACGGGCTCCTGCCAGAAACGTTGGTTTTCCTGCTTCTCGGATGCTGTTTTACCTGCTGTGGTTTTCAGCACCATTCTCATCTTGACTCTGATCTCCAGCATCTGCAGTCCTCACTTTTGCCTGCTTCAGCAGGTGTCCTGTCCGATCTGAGAAAACCCTGACCAGATTCTTTTCACCAGCGGCCATCAGACCAATACACATTAGCAGGACATGCAATCTGCACCCCCTTCACCACTCTCGAATCAGCTGCATTACCAGACGGGGTTTCCACACAGGTGGCAGAGCTCTTTGCTCTCACCAGAGCCTGCAAACTGGCACAGTACACAAACTCCAGATATGCCTTTGGAGTCGTTCAGGACTTTGGCACAACATGGAAACAGTGGGCTTTATCGGCTCAGTAGGGAGATGAATCAAACATGCTGCACACATTTCCAACATCCGAGAAGGAGTCCTGCTACCCGCCGCTGTCGCTATTATAATATATGTTGCCAACAACTCTGCCACCGACCCCCCATCAGACCAATACACATTAGCAGGACATGCAATCTGCACCCCCTTCACCACTCTCAAATCAGCTGCATTATCAGACGGGGTTTCCACACAGGGGGCAGAGCTCTTTTCTCTCACCAGAGCCTGCAAACTGGCACAGGGTAGCACAGCCACTATCTACACAAACTCCAGATATGCCTTTGGAGTCGTTCAGGACTTTGGCACAACATGGAAATAGTGGGGTTTATCGGCTCAGTAGGGAGACTAATCAAACATGCTGCACACATTTCCAACAACCGAGAAGGAGTCCTGCTACCCGCCGCTGTCGCTATTATAATATATGATGCCAACAACTCTGCCACCGACCCCGTCACCTTAGCAAATGACTCTGCTGATGCAGCCACCCGGGAATCCGCATTACTCCTGGTCAGTTATGCCCTGCAGACCCCCAAGGTGATGAAACCTCCAGAGTCCCCTGACCCTCTCAATGCAGTCCGAGCAGATCAGCAAGCCACCACACCAGAAGAGAGGGCCGCATGGGCCCACATTGGTGCAGTGCAATCACCATCCTTACAGGTTCTTACCCACCTCGATGGCTGCATCATCTACCTGGCCCTGGTGGCAGACGGAATCGGACACAAAGGCAAGATGCTGCCAGCCATTCCTGGTATGCAGCGGGATTCGCTGAAGCTGCCCAAGTGCTGCTGTCACAGTGCCTCATCTGTCTACTGTAAAATGCAGGGAAGTCGATGGCCAAACATGATTATGTACCTGTTCCTGAGAGTCCATTCACGCACCTTCTAACTGACCTTGCCCATATGCCTCAGAAAGAGGAATAAAAACATGTCCTAGTTATTGTCGACATGTTTTCAAATGGGTAGAGTCATTACCGATCAACAAAAAAATGCCACCAGAGCAGTGGTAAAATGTATCCTGCAGGACGTTATTACAAGAGCTTTATATCCCAAGGCGTTAGAAACATACGGGGGATGGGGCCCATTTCATCGCAAAGTTCATTACTGCTGACTGTTCCACCCTCGGGATACGCTGGAGATACCACAGTCTGTACCACCCCTCAGTCATCAGGAATGTTGGAGAGAATGAACGGCACCCTCAAAACCACCCTCCCCAAAATCACTCAGGACACAGGACAGGCTTGGCCAGATGGCCGACCACTGGTGTTTTACACAGTAAGAGGACAGGGAAACCGAATAACAGAAATCACACCGTTTGAAGTGCTAATGGAACGACCAATTCCCACAGCCGCCGGACCCCCAAAACCAGCCAATGACACAGCGCTGCTCTTAACACAGGAAACGCTCTTGGATTACGAACAAGCCCTGAGTAGAAGGATCACTTTAAACCATGATTTGTTAAAAGCTGCGATATACTGGCCACTTGTGTGTTTCTTTTTTTCCTGCTCATGGAAACTGAATAAAGATTTGCGCATCGTGTGTCCTTCATTGTGCTCAAACTTGGACACACACAACTGGGGAAAAAAATAAGCACTACAGTAGTTAGGCGATAAAGTGGGAGTAAAACAAAAATAACAAATAAAAATCTGCAGTGTCCACGCCACTGCAGGAACCACTTCACCCGTTTAAACTGGGCACTATGCAACGTGACACACGGTGCAGTCCCTTTTAACACCGCAGGCATGGCAGAGTTGTGGCTGAAACTGGACAGGTCAACGGGGACACAATGCTCAGTCTGCTAACCTGACCGGCCATTCATGTGGCTAATAGCTCAGATTGTTGAAAATCCGCAGGATACTACCTCGACAAATTCACAGGATGGTTCTACGCAGCCGAGAACCTCTTACATGAACACCCAACCTTGACCATCACTGACACCACCGCACGGGGGTCACGCAGAGGACCATCTGCCTAACGAGAAGCCAGCCATCCGCATGGGTGGCTGGATGGAGGTGGTGCACTAATTCACTGCTCTTGACACCTGCAGCATTCTGATCTGTAGCAGAGTGCAGGATCCTAGATTTACTTGGCTACAACATGTCTACCCACAATTCCATTTTCAATAATATTTAGACAGGAACCAAAACCCACCACCTAAGAATATACAATAACACTTATTTTGTCTGCGGCCACAATGCAAACCCCGGCTGGCGTTGCCATGAGCTGACACGTGGTATGTGGTACCACTCATTTACCACTCCAAGTCGTCTCCCTTCCAAAAGCTTATTCCCCACAGAAAACGCGCCCTCACTGCCCTAGACGATATACACCCCACCCCCGTTTTCGTGTCCACTTACGAAAGCCTGCATCTCGACATAGAGGCATATCAACTGGCCACCACGCTAGAGGAGATAATATGCCACGGCTGAAGTACTTGCCCAGCTGAATGCAGAGGTTGTTGCCATTCGCACTGTCGCCCTACAAAACAGAATGGCCCTGGAATACTGGCTGGCCAAAACTGGGGCACTTGCACCTTCATTGGCACAGACTGCTGTACCTACATCCCTGATCCCAGCGAAAATATAACGGACCTGACACACCACTTTCCACAGGCTGCTGCTGTCCTAAATGAACCGGAGTCCCACTGGGACTTGTGGACCTGGGCAACCGCCTGGCTTGGCTCACGGGGCACTGAACTGCTGGAGGAACTATTATCCCGTTTTGAGGTTGTGGGTACCATTGTCCTGGTCATGGGCCTCCGTATGTGCTGCTGCCGGATTTGTACAGCACTTTTACCCCTGCTCTCCTCACAAACCAGCTTGTACAAGTTCGCTGGAGTGAGATCCCCTCCCCTGACACAAACTACACTTGGTCAGATTCAGACACTGACTACTACCTGTCTGACACCGAAACCCCACCACCTGATAGCCGACTTGGTCCGGGCTACATTGCACTTTTTCAACATGCTCTTCACAAAAAAAGGGTGAACTGTGGGAGAAAACCTGCGACACTGTCAACCCATAGCATAAACACATAAAAAACACAGAAGCATGTCTCCGAAACACAGAAATCATGCCTGCTAACACACACAGAACACACCCACAATGCCTCAGTTTTGGTCAAACAGGCGAATATAGAATCCAGACATTCTCAAACCAAATAAGACACTTCTCAAACAGCCTTCACAGTAAGCTCCTAGCCTCGATCGTCTCTTCAGTCCTAATACCTTAAGCACAAGCTCGTTTCCCATATAAACCAATGGCGCATAAACAAAGAGACTGAGAGACCCCAGAAGACTTTGCTCCCAGGAGGAACACAATGAACAGAACTGAATGCCAGGAGAAGGAACACTTACACATACTCGTACAGACAGGAAATACCTTTACGAATGCCCGAGAATACATTCTCACGTATTCAAGGAGATGGCTGGAATCTCCAGTGTCAATTACAATTGAATTGTTACTGCCAGACGCTTGTTTGAATTCCATTCTGTTTATTCTTGTTTTAATCGTTTTACTATTTTCACCACTATAATGTTACTGCTTTGTAATCATCACCTTTGTTTTGTACCCCTATGAAACCTGCCTGCACCCTCTGCTTTGGAGAGAACATTCTGGCCAGCTGTGCGGAGAAT
>NW_025202238.1:0-2386 GCF_004010195.1 Chiloscyllium plagiosum
CTGTGCACCAGGTCTCTCATTTACCGATAGCCCACACCAATTCTCCAATTCAGTGTTGGTTAGCATCACTTTCCCCAATTACTGACGTCCTGAACAAGCTCTCCATTCAGTTTTGTCTTACACCAATCCTCATATTGACTGATGCTCTCGCCCAATTTAGGGGTGCCCTACTCTCATTCTCGCATCAATTATTGTCCTGCCCCAATTCTCCCATTCACTGCTAAATTGAAACTCTCCCATTTGGTGCTAACTGCACCAATTTGCCATTATCGGGTGCCCCGTTCCAAATTCTCTTATTTCGAGAAGCCCTTCCCCAATTCTCCCATTTAGTAGTTCCTTGGAATGTTTCTCCAATTTCATGGAGCACTGCCAGAATTCTAAAATTGAGTCATAGACAAGATGGACTGAAGTGTCTGTTTCCCTATTGTACATCTCTATGATTGTATGACTGTTTATGGCTCCGCTGCTCTGCACCATTTCTCCCATTTACCAATCCTGCACAAATCCTGAAACTGCACCAACTCTCCCATTGAGTATTATCCTGCCCAATTTAATGGCACCTGCATGAATTCTCCAATTACTGATGCCCTGCATCAATTCCTTCCATTTAATTGTTCCCTGAAACACTGCTTCCACGTACAGGTGCCCTGCTGAATTGTTTTTATTCAGTGATGCACTGAACTGAATCTCCAATTTACCGATGCTTGCAACACTTTTTATTGATTCCCTGCCTCTATTCCCGAATTTAGACATGCTGTGCTCCACTTTTCTAATATATTAACACTCCCACCAGTTTTCCAAAGTCATGGCACTTTACACCAAATCTCCCATTCATTGATTATCGCCAAATCACCCATTTACTCATCCCCCTGTACTAACTCTTCCATTTACAGATGCCCGAGCCCGATTTACCGTTTAAAGGTGCGCTACTCTAATTCTCCCATTTACTGGTGCCATGCACCCATTTTGTATTTTAGCTCCACTGTGCACCAGGTCTTCCATTTTTTATTCCTCTCCAACAGTTCTCTAATTTACTAGTCTGCCGCCAGAATTCTCTCAGCTTTGCGATCCCTGCATCATATCTACAAATTATCGATCTTACATATATCCTCCCTTTGGTGGTGATCTGCACCAATGCTCCCATTTCGTGGTGCACTGTATTGAATCTGGACCACTATTCCTTTGCAACGTTTGTCCTATTTACTGATTCACTGCCCGTGTTCTCCAATTTGCTCCAATTCTCGAAGTTATCAGCACCCTGCACCAGGTCTCTCATTTACTAATACCCCACACCAATTCTCCAATTCAGTGTTGCTCAGCACCATTTCCCCCAATTACTGATGTCCTGAACAAGTTCCCCTCACAGTGTTCCCTGACACGAATCCTCATACTGACTGACGCCATCGCCCAATTTAGGGGTGCCCTACTCTAAATCTCCCATCAAGTATTGTCCTGCCCGAATTCTCCCATTTAGTGTTACACTGCACCAAATCTCCCATTATCTGATGCCCTGTTACATTTCTCCCATTTCCCAATTCTGCACAAATCCTGGAACTGCACCAACTCTCCCATTGAGTGTTATCCTGCCCCAGTTCTCCCACTTCAAATTTAAATGGCACCTGCATGAATTCCCCAATTATTGATGCCCTGCATATTTTTTTTTCATTTAGTGATGCACTGATCTGAATCTCCAGTTAACTGATGCTTGCAACATTTCTTCTTTTTATTGAAGGTAGAAGACAGAGGGTGGTGGGGGAGGATTGCTTTTCAGACTGGAGGCCTGTGACAAGCGGTGTGGCACAAGGATCGGTGCTGGGTCCACTGTTGTTTTGGCATTTATATAAATGATTTGGATGTGACCATAGGACGAATGGATAGTAAGTTTGCAGATGACAGTAAAATTGGAGGTGTGGAGGACAGTGAAGATGGTTACCTCAGAGGACAACGGGATCTTGATCAGATGGGCCAATGGGCTGAGGAGTGGTAGATGGAGTTTAATTTAGATAAATGTGAGGTGCTGCATTTTAGAAAGGCAAAAGAGAGCAGGACTGATACACTGAATGGACAAGGTACTGGGGTGTGGCTAAACAAATAGACCAGGAGTGGACTAACATTTCGATAGGATAGCGAAGAAGGCGTTTGGCATTTTTGTCTTCATTGCTCAGTTAATTGTGTAAAGGAGTTGGGAGGTCATGTTGCGGTATTGGTTCAGCCACTATTGGTATATAGTGTGCAATTCTGGACTCCCTCCTATAAGAAGGGTGTTGTGAAACTTTAAAGGATTCAGAAAAAATTACAAGGATGTTGCCACCGTTGGAGGGTTTGAGCTAGAGGTTAAGACTGTATAGGTTGGTGCTATTATCCCTGGAGCGTCAGTGGCTGAGGG
>NW_025202238.1:3342-7673 GCF_004010195.1 Chiloscyllium plagiosum
ATGCTATTCCACATTGGAAGAGTTTAAGGAGAATTGATGGTTCAGAAAAATGTTATACGGATGTTTGTAAAACTTAGGATCTCTGACTGTTTTGTGGCTGGAGTTTATTTTATCCTTGTGTAGATTTGACACATTAATCCTCCCTCCCCACCACTACAGAAGCTGTTGGAACTGTTCAGTGTTTCCAGCGGCTTCTGTCATTATTTCAGGTTCCTGACGGGAGCAGTCTCTCACTTTTTGAACAAAACAAACCCATCCTTGTGCTGCAACCAATATTTCAATAAGAAATGGGAAGCAGCAGAGGGGAAAGCTTCCGAGATGCCGAGCAATGCTGCCCGGTTCCACACTGCAATTCACAGGAACCATCGCCAGGAAAAGCAAGGAGCAATCTGACAGATCCTGTTTTATCCCAGTGGCCTTCCTTTAAAAACCGATTTACAAACCACAACACTGTGATGGCCGGGAATCGAACCTCGGTTAACTGCTTAGAAGGCAGCTATGCTCACCACCATCACCCTGCTCGCAGCTCCCTCCCCATTCCCAAAAACCCTTAACAAGGCCGTGATCATCACCAACTGGATTGGGGCTGAAATCCAAACAAGAAATTGCTGGGGAAGCTCATCAGGTCTGACAGCACCAGAATTTGGGCGGCAAGGTGGCTCAGTGGTGAGCACCAGGGTCCCAGGTTCAATTCCAGCCTCGGGCGACTGTCTGTGTGGAGTTTGCACATTCTCCCCATGTTTGTGCGGGTTTCTTCCGGGTGCTCCGGCTTCCTGCCACAGTCTAAAAATGAGCAGGTTAGGTGAATTGGCCTTGGTAAATTATCCATAGTGATTCGTCAGAGGGAAATGGCCCTGGGTGGGTTACTCTTCGGAGGGTCGGTGTGGACTGGTTTGGCTAAAGGGTCTGTTTCCACACTGTAGGGAGTCTCATCTAATCTAATCAGAAGACTTCAGTTCTGAACCAAATCCAAAGAGATTGGGAATTTGGTTCAGTAAACATCTAAGAGCTCAGGAAATGTGAGCAGGAGGAGACTATACAGCCTGTTTAAACTGTTCAGTCTGTTCTGGCAGTCAATCCAATCAGAGCTGGTTTGAGATTTCAAATCCGGTTTCCTATCCACTCCCCATATCCCGTGACTCCCTGAGACCCCGGCAATCTGTCTATTCCAATCTGAAATGTAGTCAGTGAGGGAGCATCCACAATCCTCAGGGAGAGAGAATATTAAAGACTCAGAGGCCTTAGAGTAAAGAGCTGTCTCCTCATCTCAGTCCCAAATAACCTGCCTCTTACCCTGTGAGGGTGTCAATCAAACCCGAATGAACTCCGGATGCTGTAACATTAACGCTGATTTCTCTGCACAGATACTGCCTGACCTGCTGAGCTTTTCCAGCAACTCCTAAGACTAAAGACTCAGAGGTCTTAGAGTAAAGAGCTGTCTCCTCATCTCAGTCCCAAATAACCTGCCCCTTACCCTGAGAGGGTGTCAATCAAACCCGAATGAACTGCGGATGCTGTAACCTTAACGCTGATTTCTCTGCACAGATGCTGCCTGACCTGCTGAGCTTTTCCGGTAACTCCTGAGACTGTGTTATCGTGTTTTAGATTTCCAGATTCACAGGATTAATTTCTCAGCATCTACCCTCTCAAGCATCTTCGGAATCAGAAACATTCCAATGAAATCGCCTTTCAATTTTCTGAAATATAGGCCCAATTTATTCAGAAGCTCAGCCCTGGAGCACACGGGTCCCAAATACTGAGCTTTATTTTGTGATTCATTAATGTGTTTGGGTCATTGCCGCTGGGTCACCACGGATTGCTCAGATATAATTGCTGTGGTGAAGGTGACGGTGAGTTATTGCCTTGAACTGCTGCAATTATTTGGGGCAGATAAACCCACAATGATGTAAGGGAGGGAGTTCCAGGATTTCCAACCAATGGCACTTGTGGGACTGAGATGTTTTTCCAAGCCAGGGTGGGGAGTGGCTTGATGTGGAATTGTCAACTGGTGGTGTTCCCGTGTATCTGCTGTGTTCAGCATTCCACATGATAGTGCCGTGGGTCTGGAAGCTGCTCTGGAAGGAACCTTGGGGAATGTCTCCAGTGCATCTTGTCTATGGTACACACTGCTGCTACTGAGTGTCGGTGGTGGAGACAGGGGCTGTTTGTGGCTGTGGTGCTGAGCAAGCTGCATTGCTGCAAGTTTCCACCTAATTATGGAGAACACAACTCCTCTCCATCATCATCAATCCATTTCCCAGACGGACACCCAGTGATTACACGGATCTGTTAATTGTCCCAATGACCATGAGATTGTAACCAGATTGCCCTCTTCCCTGACAATGGGCTGAAGGCCATCCCGCGACTGTTGCACTGTCTCCTGGCCATTCCATGTGTAAAAGCTGGGACTGAGCTGACGGGACACAGACTGTGTTACAGATGGTAACACTCAGGGCACTCTCACTCACTGCACACCGATTCTGTCTGTCTTTTTGCACGTGTCTCTCTGAATGTGCGTGTGCATTATCGTGTGTGTTTCTGTCTCTGTGTTTCCGTCGGTGTCTCTTCTCATCTATCTCTGTCTGGCTATCAGTGTCTGTGTGAATATGTGTGTGTCTCATTGTGTGTATTAGTGAGTGTCTCCATTTTTCTGTATCTCTGTGTCTGTATCTCTGTGCAACGGGTTCCCTGTTGTTTTGGGAACAGTATGTATTAAAGTGGGGCTTAAACTCGCGTCTATCTTTGTCTCTGTCTATTTCTCTTATGTTTAAAGTGACACAATGCTTTTGGTCATGATGCGTGTTTGTGTGTGTGTATGTGTGTATGTTTCGTGTCTGTGTGTGTGTGACAGATGTCAATACATACAGATACTCAGAGGCACATACACAGAGACGTGGAGAGAAACGTACAGCAGCACATAAAGAGACACGCATGCAGATATAATCACACAAACACACACACAAACACAAACACACAGACAGATATTGATGGAGACAGCAAAAGTGAAGGCACTAACATAATTCCTTGTTCCTAAAACTAAATGAGAAGTATTTAGATTTTTTTAGGTATATTTGACTTTACTCGAAAGTTGTCCATGATTTTAGCTGGATGGCTGTGCCTTTAACAAATTTGTGATGGAAATAAGAAAACGTGGCTTCGTTATCAGAGTGCGAGTTACCTTTGAAAGGTGAAAGCATTTGAATCAATGAACCACTTTTGGCCATCCCTGAGTTTTCCAGTCTTATCACAATGGCCGCTGATGCTGGTGAATTGGGGTGAAGTGCTGTCTTGTTCCAGGATGATGAGTTAGGAATTGTGTAACCTGGAGGATGCTGCTATTAGAAACAATACCAGTCATTGGGAAAATCCTCTCTCAGAGGAAAGGGGGCTTTGGGATTACTGTTGGCTCTTCAGCACTTTGAAGTCTATCCAACAAAGGACAATGAAATACTAAATTACACAGATTGTAATCCACTGGCCTTCTTTACAAAGGTTCAAATAAACAATGCAAGGCCGTTCCGATCGAATCTTTTGTTGTCACCATTTTATGTAAACGTCATACACATTACTGGATAACTCAATGTGAATTCAGATGGATTGCCCCGAGAGTCAGATGCTGGAATATGTAAAAGATTTAAGGGATGTTATGATTGCATAACATTGTAAGAAGGGAGAAAGAATAAATAGATGGCATTTTAAAAAAAAATGTGCATCATGTATTTTGCAAGGAAACGCATTTTTGAAATGGCATTTTAGTTTTCTCAGGGCGACTGCAAATCAAAATTTTTTTTTAATAACATCAGTATAATTTAGGCAAAAATGTGAAAAGACCGACCTTGCAAACAGCTGATTAGTGGAAGATTGCTGCAGAGTTTGACAGCAATTCACCTGAAAGTGAGCCAGTGATTGAAGTCTGGTTGGAGATGAACGGAGTTACTCACAGATGGAACTTTGGATTGAAACAAGGAGCTGATTGATAATTGGCCACTAGTTCACCAATGACAAAAGCTGTCTGCCTGCCAACAGAGATGTGATTGGTTCTCAGGCAGCTAAACAGCTTGGGACCCTGAACAAGATACAGAGAAGTCTTCAGCTGTTCAGGAGCTCTCTCTGTTCTCTGCAGTAAAAGGCAGTTTAATCCTGAAGAAATCTGGTTTGTTTTTGTTTCAGCTGTTCCTATGAGCTCTGCCTTTTTAATGAGTGTTATACAGACTGTCTATAAGTATTAGCCAGTTCTTCTGCCTCTTGTAAGTCAATGAGAGCCTTCAAGATGCAATGCACAAATTTACCAAGGCTCTAAAGGAAGTACATTCCAAAGACATGACAACTAA
>NW_025202239.1:0-1356 GCF_004010195.1 Chiloscyllium plagiosum
CCTGAGAAAAACACTTTTATCTCCACTCTATGCATTCTGTCAGACAGCCAAACTTCTATCCTTGCTAGCACCTTGCCTCTAATTCCATGGGCCCATACCTTTCTCAATAACCTCATGCATGGCACTTTGTCAAAGGATTCTTGAGTGCAGAAGGATAACATTTATTGGTTCTCCTTGATCTAATCTGCTTATTACTCCCTCACTGTTTTCTAGCCGGTTTGGCAGGACTGTTCTCCCCTTGATGAAACCATGCTGACTCTGTCCTATTTTACCAAACACCTCCAAATATCAGTAATCCCATCCTTCACGATGGATTCAAGGATGTTACCCACAACCAAGGTTAGGCTAATCAGTCTGCAGTTTTCCATCTTCTACCTAACTCCCTTATTAAATGTGGTGTCATGTTAGCAATTATACAGCCACTTTGCCGTTTCCTGATTTTAGTCATTCCTGAAAGATTACCACTTACGCTTGCAGTAACTCTTCAGTTATCTCCCTTACAAGGCTGGGGTGTAGTCCAACTGGTCCAGGTGAGCTATCCACATTCAGGCCATTCCGTTTTCTAACATGCTCTTCTTGGTGATGACCACCATATTCAGGACTTCCCTTTCACTCTCTTCAATTCTTGAGAAATTACTCGTGTCTTCCACTGTGATGGCTGATGCAAAGTTTATCAGCCATTTCTTTGTTTCCCACTGCTGTCTCTCCAGCATCATTTTCCTGTGGTCCATATTCACTTTTACCTCTCTTTTGCACTTTATATATCTGAAGAATCTCTGAAAGTTTCCTTTATTTTACTGGTTAGCTTACCCCCATATTTAATCTTCTCCCACCTTATTTATTTTTCCTTGCCTTCTGTTGGCCCCATTCTCCAGTTTCCCTTTGCCCTTCACATTGCTTGCACTTTTACTGATATGAAATCCCTGACTTCCCTCATCAGCCCTGGTTGCCTCATTCTCCCTGTACCATGCCTTTATTGCTCAGCATGTATCTCTGCAGTGTCTGCTGAATTAATCTTGGAATTTCCTGCCATTACTGTTCCCCTGTCTTTCCTGCGAGACCCCTGTCCCGGTCAATTCTACCCAGCTTCTCCCTTGTGCCTCTCCAGTTGCCTTTATTCAGCTGAAATGCTGTTAACTTTGATTCTACTTTCTCTTTCTCAAATTGCAGAATCAATTCAACCATGTTCTAATCACTGCTTCTGAAGTTTTCTTTCACCTTAAGTTCCCTTATCTAGCCTGCGTCATTAAATCCAGTGTCATCTGTTCCCGAGTGGGCTCCACCACATGATGCTCCAAAAAGCCATCCCATAGACATTCCTCAAATTCCTTTTCTTGCGATCCACTCCCAAAATGG
>NW_025202239.1:2495-2980 GCF_004010195.1 Chiloscyllium plagiosum
CTGAACACCTCTTGCTCTCACTCACTCTGTGGCTCAGTTTTCTCTCCATTCGTTTTATCTCTCTTCTTTTCCTTTTTTCTCTGTTAATGTTTCTCTCTCACACGCACACACGCACAGACACACACATTCGGTTCTCTCTGTTGACAAATTGTGCTGTTGGAGAGCTCGTCGGTGTACAATGGGCTAAATGGCCTCCTTCAGTGCTCTATCAATTCTGAAGTTCTCTCACCCACAATAAAGACTTCAAGTGCCTGGAGAGACAAGCTGATCTTGCGAAGGACACAGTGCAGAATCATCCTTCATCTCTTCCTGTTGTCTTATATGCAGCGGCCTTGAAATATCAGTTTAAAAAAAAGATAGAAATTCGAGCAGTTGGGAGAACGTTCACCAGATGATTTTGCTGTCAGGATTTAACAAGCAGTTCCCACATACAAAATTGGATTTGCCTGATAGCAGCTCCTCCCAATTGACACGTCCTAGCTCTG
>NW_025202239.1:4159-6210 GCF_004010195.1 Chiloscyllium plagiosum
CCTGTTCACGTGCAGATGTAGCATTCTCCCTGATCAGTAAAATAACTCGTCCACATCTTTTAGCTTCTTCTCTGTCTCGCCTAAACCAATGAAACCATGGATACTTTGAATGGTCATTCCTTTCCCTCGCTCAAGCAAGTCTCTGTAATACCGCAACATCATAGATCCATGTATGGATTCAGGCTCCCAGTTAATCGTCCTTACCCATATTCTTGCATTGAAATAAATACACTTTAGCCAAACCCCATCAGATTCTGACCTGATATTTGGTTTGAGTTTCCCTGATGTACATTCTCCTCGTCTATTCTCTGGGAACAGGAGATTACAAAGAACTGTCAGTAAAGTGGAAAATATTGTAAACAGACAATTTCAGTTTCCTCCCTTGTCCTTTTAATCTATACATTGCATCCCACACTGCCCAATTCCAATAAACCGCTGGGTAATTATTTTGCTTCAAACAACCATCTCCAGCCTCTCACTGCACATTCTTCAACTCGCTCTGGACCCATTGGATTGACAGTTTTCTGATCCCTCTCTCAACCAAATCTCTAATATTTGTATCATAGTTATATATACTCATCTGTCTTGCCTGTCACACTGCTCACGTTAAAATAAGCATACTTCAGACTTCCAGTCCCATTGTGTTCACTCCCCTCTGCCAGTTTGTTGCTGGTCTTGGTTGTACTGGAATTAGTCTCCAACTGCTCTTCAGTCACTGTGCTTGTGGATGTACTGCTCTGGCTCTCCCCCCATTCCCCCCCACCGCCACACTAGTTCTAAACCTCCTGAGTGACAATAGCAAACCTTCCTACCAGGAGATTGCTGACAGTTCACGTACATCCCGTCCTTCTTGTGTATTTCATACTGACCCAGGATTCCCAATGACCCACATATCTGAGATTGCTGCCAGTTCAGCTGCATCCCGTCCTTCTTGTGTTGATCCTACCGACCTGGGAATTCCAATGATCCACATATTGTAAGTGCTGCCTACCCTACCAGCTCTTTGGCCATGTTTTTTTTAACAATACTGCCTACCTATTCCTAACCTGACTGGCACGTGGTATAATCTAGTCTCCCCAACATTCAAATACGCTTTCAGCACAACTCCAGCAAGACCTTTACTTTAAAATGGGTAGACTTGACAATAAAAACTTAAGTGTGATCTCATTAACTAGGAAAGTGGAGCCCAACGAATCAGTCGTAATGACCATACGATCTGATGTCTGTCACCTCCACCAAACCTGTGGGACAAGATATACTTTTGAGCATCTATTTGTACATGGACGAGGATAAACAGAAATTAGCCCAAAAGACCTGAAAATGTCACAACAGATGGGTGCCAGTCAGCTTGTTTACTCTGCTTTGCTGTTCTATTTGGATTTTAGTATTCTGTTCCTTTTAATGGCTGGGTCTTTACCTCGGATCCCTAGTGCGTCAGAAAGTGCCCAGTGTGTTTGTGCGCTCACCGCGTAGGGAGCATCCAGTGCCAGGCAATGGGGTGTGGGGAATCCCGGGATGGCTCGATGGAAGGCTGCATGCAGTGACGGATGGACTCGGGGATTGAGAGAGACAGAGTAGGTAATCAGGGACATGCACTCACATGAGTAGCTGGGCAAGATTCCCAAGCACTCAGGAAGCCTGAGGACCAGAGCTACTTTTACAATAAACCCGTCATATTTGCAGCAATTCTCCATCAAACACAAGCAAATATACTGTAGATGGCAGAAACCTGAAACAAACACAGAAATATACTGTGGAGAGAGAAAAGAGGAAATTCTCCCAATGCAGAGATTGCAAAATCTCCAGAAAGACAGGGTCCAGAGATTGGAATTGAACCCGAGTCCCTGGCACTGTGAGGCAGCAGTGTTGTGTCACCACGCTATCTAATGATGGACAATAGGATTAGGACAGTTACATTAGTATATTTTCGACAGTGAGTTAACAGGAATGCTCTCACGCAGCCTGACTAAGATTGGGAAGCCTTTATACAGCAGCAGAGGACAATTCAAGAAGCAATAAAGTGATGAACACGAAACATGTAAGCTAGCTTG
>NW_025202239.1:6604-7674 GCF_004010195.1 Chiloscyllium plagiosum
TGTGATCTGATTTGCTAATAGGGAGTGTATTAAATTTGAATCTGTGTTAAATTGAATCATGTTAATTTATTGGTTATAACTTGCATAAGCAGATGTACAAAAACAACTAAAAATTGTTAAGGAACAATTCAATAGTAGTTAAATAAAATAAGCATGGAGGGTCGGGTGATTTGTTGTTTCTACATGATGTGGGAGTGGTGGAGCCCATTGTGGTTCCCAGTGACCATGTCTGGAATAAATGTAGCATGCTAGAAGAACTCTGGCTCAGAGTCGATGAGCTGGAGTTTGAGCTTCAAACATCGTGAGGCATAAGGGAGGGGGAGAGTTCACTGGATGCTGTATTTCAAGAGACAGTTATACTCCTTAGATCAACTGACTCAAACTCAGCCAGTGGTTAGAAAACAGAGAGTTTGGCTCTGAGTGAGGCAGGTAGAGGGATCCAGGCGGTAGAGTTGCAGGAGCCTCAGCACCTGTCCATATCTAACAGGTTCAATAATCTTGTTCCCTGTGTGGATGAGAATGGAGACTGCAGGGAGGGTGAGCTGACTGGCCACAGCACCGAGTTGAGGGAAACTTTCAAGCGGGAGAAGAGAAGAGAAATATTATTGTAATTGGGTAGTATAGTTAGACACTGTTCTCTGTGATCGCGATTAGGAGTCCTGAAAGCTGCGACACCTACTGGGGTTTGGGTAAGGGATATCTCATCTGGGCTGCAGAGGAACTTGGAGTGGGAGGGTAAAGATCCATTGGTCGTGGTCTGTGTAGGTACCAACGACAGAGATAAAACTAGGGCAGAGGTCCTGCTAAGGAATACGAACGGCTCGGAGTTAAATTAGAAAACAGAATCAACAAGGAAATAATCTCTGGATTATGGCCTGAACCATGAGCTAATTAGCACACGGTCAGCAGGAAAATGCGTGGCTCAAAGTTTGGTGTGGGAGAAATGGGTTTGTATCATGGGACATTGACACCAGTACTGGCGAAGTAGGGCACTGTGCTGATCGGACGGTCTAAATCTGAACCGTGTCCTGGCAAATCCGGGCTGCAGACTGGACTTTAAGCTAAGTGAG
>NW_025202240.1:0-7675 GCF_004010195.1 Chiloscyllium plagiosum
TGGTTCAAATCAGATTGGTCACGATGTCACTGAGAGGCAGAGTAGGCTTGATCCTTGTGTGTATGTTCAGATAAATGAGGCTCTGTCCCCATTCAATACCTAAGAACAGCTCGACATTCAACCAGAATGACTCTCAGTTCCTTCAGAAAACTTCAAACCAATGGAATCCCATACGGTCCAATGTGACCATTACATGTTTGGAAATTTACTGATGAATAACATCCACTCTGAGATGGAAAGTAAGTTAAACATGGGCTACAATTTGCTTTTGGAAGTGGACAGGAGGGATATGGAGAATGAACACTTGTGAAAGATTGTTGGGAGAGAATGTATAAGTTGAGTCTTTCATTTCTTGTCTGTGTAACAATGATGGTTCTTTTACAAGGTTACTGAGCCTTTGAGGTTTTTTTCCAGAGAGGAGATAATTGGCCAGGCTCAAGCTAAGCTGGATTTGAATGGTTTATTTGGGCTCTTTATGTTTACCCCTAACAGAGAATGCTTCCGGCCAAAGGCTTTCATGTCTTAAAACAAAACTGGTATAATCAAAGAGGAGAGGCCAGCTAGCTGTGTTGCCAGCCTTTGTTTAGATTAGACTTAGTTCAGCAGCAGCAGTGTGAATGAAGAAAGGATGCTGGCACAAGTCCAGTCTGGTACTGTTCCTCTTTCTGCCCTTCTGATTTCATAACCTGGAAGGTTTTTGTGTCATTTTTACTCTTTGTGCTAAGAGGTCTGTTTATTGGGACTGTTGCAAGTATTTTGGAACAGCATCATTAAGTCAGGATAGCCTGTCAGGTTCGGATAGGATAAGTTGTTCAGGTATTCTATTTTCAGTTCATTGTGTTTCATGCTGTAATTTTGTAAATAAATTGTTTGTTTAAAACTTGGCAGTCGGACCAGCTAATTCTCTCTGGTTTATCCACTATACTTATCTAAAACAAATAGAAAAGTGATGGTCTGGGCTACCTGCTTAAAAATGTTTTGAAGGGTTGGACCTGGTCCATAACAAAGGTCAAATCAGCGTCAGAGTTTCATGGTGAATGAGGGGCCTTAGTGAAACAGAAAGACCTTGGAGTTCAGGTCCACAGTTCTCTGAAAGTGAAGTAACAGGTAGACAGGGCAGTGAAGAAGCTTTTGGCACAAGGGCATTGAGTATAGAAGTTGGAAAGTTATGTTGCAGTAGCACAGACATTGGTGAGGCTACAAGACAGAGTTTAAATTAAATTGGCAGGGGGTGGGATCCTCAACAGCAGGGAGGCCAGCATGAGGCTGGAAGGAAATATATTTATGAAACATTGTACATTCAAGAGACAGGTCAGGCTCGAACATGACAGGGAACAAGGTATTGCCTGTTGGATTAAATTGCATCTATTTCAATGCAAGAGGGCTGACAAGTAAGGCTGATGAACTCAGGGTGTGGATAGGTGCATGGGACTAGCCATTATTATATCCATTACCAAAACATAGCTAAGGGGGTGGGGTACTGGACTGGCAGCTTAACGTGATTAAGGCGAGTATCACAGCAGTAATCAGAGATGAAATAACTGAAGGGTCATCCAGTCAGGCTTTGTGGGTGGAGATAGGAAATAAGAAGGGGATGGTGATGTTATTGGAGTTGCACTATAGGACCCCAAATAGTCAACGGGAATTAGAGGAACAAATATGCAGGGAGACTGGGGAGGCTTGCAGGAACAATAGGGCTGTCATATTCGGGGATTTTAATTTTCCTAACATCGACTGGGACTGCCAGAACGTTTAAGACCTTAGATGGGGTGAAATTTGTTAAATGCATTCAGGAAAGTTTCCACAAGCAGCATATAGAGGGTATTACTCAGGAAGGGGCAAAACGCAACCTACTCTTGGGAAATAGGGCAGGAGAGGTGATGGAGGTGACAGTGGGACAGCACTTTGGGACCAGTGACCATAGTTTTATTAATTTTAAAATATTTATGGTGCAGAACAAAACTGGTCCACATGGTCAAGTTCTTAATTTGGGCAAGGTGAATTTTGATGGAATTAGACAGGAGCAAGTGGGGTTGACTGGAGTAGTTTGTTTGCAGGTAAAGGAACCTCTGGCAAGTGGGAGGCCTTTAAAAGTGAGATAGCTGGCGTTCAAGGTCCATATGTTCCTGTGAGGGGATAGGGAACCCTGGATAACAAGCGATATTGAGGTGTGGCTCAGGTACAGGCAGCTGGGATCAAGGGAATCCCTGGAGGTATAGAGGGAGTACAGGAGTTTACTGAAGAGGGAAATCGGGAGGGCGAAAAGGGGGCATGAGATAGCCTTGGCTGAGAAGATTAGGGTGAATTTAAAGAGATTATCTCAATGTATCAAAGGAAAAGGAGTAACTATAGAGAATAGGGACCCTCGATGACCAAAGTGGACATGTATGTGTAGAACAGCAGGAGATGGGTGAGGTCCTTAATGAATATTTATCCGCTATGTTTACCATGGAGAAAGACATGAAGACTTGGGAAGTTAGTGGTGATAGATTACTTACAGTGCGGAAACAGGCCCTTCGGCCCAACAAGTCCACACCGCCCCGTCGAAGCGCAACCCACCCATACCCCTACATTTACCCCTTACCTAACACTACGGGCAATTTAGCATGGCCAATTCACCCTAACCTGCACATCTTTGGACTGTGGGAGGAAACCGGAGCACCCGGAGGAAACCCACGCAGACACGGGGAGAACGTGCAAACTCCATACAGACAGTTGCCTGAGGCGGGAATTGAACCCAGGTCTCTGGCGCTGTGAGGCAGCAGTGCTAACCACTGTGCCACCGTGCCGCCCACCTTGGGGACATTCCATATCACAGTGGAGGAGATGTTAGATGCTTTAGAATGTATGAAGGTGGATAAATCTCCTGGTCCTGACCAGATAGATCAAAGAACACCGCGAGAGGCTAGAAAAGAATTTGCAGAGACCTTGGCTGATATTTTTGCATCATCATTAGCCATGGGTGAGGTCCCGGAAGACTGGAGGGTAGCGAATGCTGTGCCCTTATTCAAGAAAGGCTGCAAAGGAACTCTAGACCAGTCAGCTTAACATCTGTGGTGCGTAAGTTACTTGAGAAGATTTTGAGTGATATATTGATCATGCTTTTGGAAAGTTAGGATTTGATTAGGAATAGTCAGCATGGCTTTGAGCATGGAGATCATGCCTCACAACTTTGTTAGAGTTCTTTGATGAAGTGACCAGGATGGTTGACGAGGGCAGGGCAATAGACGTAGTCTATTTGAGTAAGGCCTTTGATAAGGTTTCACATGGGTGTTTGTTATCGATATCAATATCAATGATTTGGTTGAGAATGTACAAGGCATAATTAGTAAGTTTGCTGATGACTCTAAAATAGGCAGCATTGTGAACAGTGAGGAAGGTTATCAGAAATTACAGCAGGACCTTGATCAGCTGGGAAAGTGGGCCGAGAAATGGCAAATGGAGTTTACGATAGATAAGTGTGAGGTATTGAGGTTTAGAATGTCAAATCAAGGTAGGAGTTTCATGGTGAATGGTCGGGCCTTCAGGAGTGTAGTAGAACAGAAGTTCAAGTTCTTATAGTTCAGGTTCATGATTCTCTGAAAGTGGACTTACAGGGAGATAGGGCAGTGAAGAAGGCTTTTGGCACAAGGGCATTGAGTATAGACCTAAAGAAGTTATGTTGCAGTTCCACTGACGTCGGTGAGGCCACACTTGGACTGTGGTGTTCAGCTTTGGTCACCTATTTATGGGAAGGATGTTACCGAACTGGAAAGATTGCAGGAGAAATTTACAAGGATGTCGCCTGGGCTCAATGGTCTGAGTTAAAGGGAGAAGTTGGTCAAGCTAGGACTTCTTTCTTGAGAGCATAGGAGACTGAGGGGGGACCTTTTGGAGGTGTATAAGATCATGAAAGGCATTGTTAGTGTGAATGCACTCAGTCTTTTTCACAGGGTTGGGGAATCAAGGACTAGAGGGCATCAGTTTAAGGTTAGATGGGAATTAATAAAAGGGATACCGAGGGGCAACTTTTTTACACTGAGGGTGGTACACATATGGAATGAGCTGCCAGCAGAAGTGGTTGAAGTGGGCACATTAACAACATTTGAAAGACATTTGGACAAGTGCATGGATAGGAAAGGATGAGAAGGATATGGGCCAAGTGCAAGAAATGGGGTTTGCGTGGATGAAAATTTGGTTGCATGGACCAGATTGGGACAAAGGGCCTGGCTCTGTGCTGTAGGACTGTATGACTCTGTGACTCCATCCATCACTGACCTCACTCTGATTGTCTCCGTCCAGCCAGATACATTTCTAACCTCACACGTATTGGCTCTGTTCAATTGGATCCAACACTGATCTCACTCTTATTGTGAATGTTCAGCCATAACTATCACTGACCTTACTCTTACCATCACTGCACACCCAGATACATCACTGAGTCTCCTCTTACTGTCACTGTACACCCAGGATGGCCAGGACTTTCAGTGTGTTACAAATCCAAGCAGGGTGCAGGGAACAGAAGCAAACTCTCTCCATGTACTTCTTCAGTCGCACAAAGGCCTTCAACCCTGCTAACCATGAGGAATTATGGAATATTTTCCTCAAATTTGGATGCCCACAGAATTCTGACACCACTCGCTCTCTACTCCACAACAATATCCAAGCCGTTATCTTCACCAACACTTTCCAAACGTGCATGAGCAGTGTGTGAGAGACAGAACTAAGTAATTCCACAATCAACTAGTTCGATCTAAGCCCTGCAGTCCTGCTGTATTCAGTTGTGAATGATGGTGAACAATTAAACAACTCATTGCAGGAGGAAGTTCCACAAATAACTCCAATTATCAACAATGTGGAGACCCAAATATACCAGCGCAAAGATAAGGCTGAACCCATTTCACGGAAACCTTCAGACAGAGATGCTGATGGGTTGATCCAGCTGGGAAAGGCTGGGGCCCTGCCAACGTTCCAGCAATGGGACAAATGGCATGTGCTCCAGAACGTGCTGCAGCCCCTAGTTCCTGCTGAGCTACAACACCGGCACCTCCCTGAGGGAGTGGACATTTCTCCAGGTATGTGCTGTGCATAAAAAGCAGGACAAAGCCAACCCAGCAAATTAATGCCCCAGTAATATGATCGCCATCATGAAAATGTGGAGGGAGGTTTCATCAACTGTACTGTGAAACAACAACCTGCGAGTGACGCCCAGTGTGGGTCGCCCCAGGGCCACTCAGCTCCTGACCTCATTACAGCCTTGGTTCAAACATGGACAGAAAGAGGTGAATTCCAGAGGTAGGGTGAGTCTGACTGGGCTCATAGGGTCAGCATTGGGGATGTTAGCTAGTGGTTACACAGTGTTTAGCGGCGTTTGTGAACACTCCGAGACTGAAGCACTCCATATCCAAGTGCAGTGAGACCTGGTCAACATCCAGGCTTGGGATGAAAAGTGGCAATTAACATGCACGCCACAAAAATGCCAGACAATGATTATCTCTATCAATAGAGAATCAAACCAATTTCCTTTCATTTTAATGTGGTCAGCATTGCTGAATCCTCAACTGTCAACATCATGGGATTGACCAGAAACTGAACAGGATTATCCATATAAATACAGTGAGGTCAGATATTAGGAATACTGCAACGAGTAACTGTTTGACTTCCCAAAGTGTGTCCACCATCTGCCAGCAGACGTCAGCATGTGGTGGAATACTCCCCTCAGTGAGTGAGAATCCAGCAACACTTCAGAACCTTAATGCTATCCAGGATAAAACAATTCACTTGATTCCCATCACATCTGTTTTATTTTCACCACTGACCCTCAGGAGCAGCAATATGTACCAAGTACATTGTCGAAATTCACCAAAATTTCTCAGACATATTGTTTCAAACCCACAATCATCGAGAAGGACAAGACCAGCAGACACATGGGATCACTGCACACTGCAAGTTCCCTTCCAAGCCAATCACCATCCTGTTTTGGAAATATATGGCCATTCCTTAAATACCTCTATTACAAAGTCCTCTTATAATGGTACTGTAAGCACTTGTATGTACAGCACATGAACAGCAACAGTTTAAGAAAGCAGCTTATCAACGCGTAGAGTCAGAGAGATGTTCAGCATGGAAACAGACCCTTTGGTCCAGCTCATTCGTGCCAATGAGATATCCGATATGAACCTGGTACCATTTGCCAGCAAACGCATTCTCAACAGACGTGAGGCAGGAGCAATAAATGCCGACTCAGTCAGCGATCCCCATGAGTGGGTTAGAATCATAAAGATGTCCAAACGTGACACAGAAGGTTTTGGAAAGAAACACACACACACACACACACAAACACACAGATATTCACACTTTCACATGTGCTGACATGCATTCTTGTTCACACATCATTCTCATGGACACTTATGCCCTCTCACTCTCATTCTCACTCACTCTTCCACTCATTGCCTGAACCCAACCAGCTTACACTTACAAAACCTAAAGCTCAGTGTCCATCATTACTCATGATTGGACAACAATTTTATGAGTTTTAATCCATTCATGGGTATCACCGGCTGAGCTGACGTTTATTGCTTGTGCCTCATGTCTGTTGAGAATGTGCTGGCATTAATGTATCCATTAAATGGGGTTAATGTCCCTCTATCTGTCTCTCTGTCTATTCTTCTATTGAAATTTATATAATGCTGTTGGTCATGTTGATGTGTGTGTGTGGGGGGGGGGCCCACCTCTGCCTGCAATGGGACACAGTTTGTCCTGGAGGGAAGTTTAAGTGAATGAGTGAATTAAAATCTGATGACTCTCTTGTGTCTCTGTCTGTCCCTCTTGCGTTTAAAGTGATCCAATGCCACCCTCTGCTGGCCTCCCCTCGCCACTGCACAACTGGCAGGTTTTTTTTCAGGACAATTGGCTCCTGTCCCTGTTCATTCTATTGGGTTTGACAGTCTCACACTGACCTGAGTGACGCAAAGGCGCAAAGGGTCTGCGCAGTGATGTCACTCCAATGTTCTTGGGTTGAAAGTGATACAATGCCGCCCTCTGCTGGCCTTCCCGCGCCACTGTAGGAGCAGCAGTTTTGTTTTCCCTCTCTGGGACAGTTTGTTTCTGTTCACTCTTCATTTTATTACTTCTAAACTGAAGTCCCCGTTCCCAGTGCAAAAATAGTGAATGTAAATAGAGATGGATATGTACAGATTGTTTTATCTCTCTGAGTGTGTATAAAAGTTTAGCTTATTTCTGTAAGAACTTGCAGTTTATTTTCTAAGTTATTCTGTGCAATCACACAATCTGTCGACAATAAAGAGAAAATAGGTTCCTGATCCCTAAATAAACTGTCACATTGGTTCTCTCCTCGCACCTTACAAGCATGCCCCATTCTCTTGAAATCCCCCATCCTAGGGAAAGTACAGCTACCATTAACTCATCTATGCCTCTTATTATTTTATAAACTTCTACAAGGTTGCCTCTCAACCTCCTGTGCTCCAGTAGAAAAAGATCCCTTCATTCCAGCCTTTCTGTATAACTCAAACCTTCCATTCTCTGAAACATCCTGGTAAATCTCTTCTAAATCCTCTCCAGTTTAATAATATCCTTCCTATAACTGGGCACTGGCTGTTTCAAAGCTCCAGTTTTGAAACAATATTTAAGTTTTTGTGGACCTGATATTTTAACCCTCCCTCGCCCAGTCTCCACA
>NW_025202241.1:0-3156 GCF_004010195.1 Chiloscyllium plagiosum
CAGCCCATCGAGTTTGCCCCACCATACAACAAAGTCATGGTTGATCTGAATTTCTTCAACTCCATTCTGCTCTCTTACCTCGACAAACTTCATCATCTTTCTGATTAAATACCTGACACAGTTTGAAAATACCCAACAACTTAGCCTCTACTTCGGTTGCCAAAAAAAAGGCCACAGATTCACTGAGCATGGAAATTATTCTTCATTTCTGAAGTAAATGGACAATATCTCATTCTGAGATTCTGTCCTCTGGTGCGCTCTTCAGAGAATAGGGCAAGCCACCTGCCTGGATCTACCCTGTCAAGATCCCACGATTTTGTTTCAAGGAGAATAATCCCAGCCTGACCAATCATTCCACGAAGCTACATTTTATCCAAAGTTGACAACATCCTCGTAAATCTCTGTTGTCCCTTACAGCACGGGAACTGGAACTTGAAATCAGATAGCGATTGGAATCGGATTAGTCCACACATGGACCAAATACAGTAATGATAACTTTAACAAATGAGAATCTAATCATATTCTATTGACATTCAATGGCTTCGTTGTAACTGAAGTCCTCCGTGTAATCGCCCTCAGAGTTAATATTTAGGAGAAATGGAACCTGACCGCCCATATAAAGATGTTGACTGCAAACAAAAATGTCCGTTAGTCGACTTTGTTTGATTATTAACACAACTCATGTCTGAAGCCTGCATCATCTGTAAGGCACAAGTTATATGTGTAACACAACTCTCTCCATTTGCCTGGATGTGTGCAGCTTCAGTACCACTGAAGGAACTGGACATCCTCCACGACAATGCAGTCACTTAACTGTACTGCGTTCAAGACCTGAATGTTTATTACCCTCACCGCTAAGGCACGATTGAAGTAGAGTGCACCACCTACAAGATGCGGCGGAGTAAGTCATCCAGGCTGTGTTGATAGACCATTCAATGCTCAAAAAATGTACCGACTGTGAGGACAAGGTTGAAGATGTACTGAAGCGCTACCATTTGCAAGTTACCCTCCAAGGCACATACCGGCATGACTTGGAGATGTATCAGTGGTAAATTCATTGAGTGATGAAGCGGTCTTGATGGTCAAAGTGGGAGACTCAGCCTTCCATCCTTTATCTTACAATTTTTTAAAAATGTGGATTTTTGCATTGACCAGATTTGTGCTCATTCTTTTAGTTGTTTCCTAACTGGCGGTTACTAAAGATCGAATATCATCCACAATTTGAGGTCGACAACAGAAAATATCCAAATGTGCTCTCGACCAACTGAGCTCCCTGTCCAAAACTCTTCAGTGATCTGTGAATATCCACTCCAAAATCTCTTTGTTCCTGTTTGTTCTGTTCACCACTCAGAATCATCACTGTTATTGTTTCAACTCCCAAAATTCATTTCCACTTACTGGTCTGGATTCAATTCCATTCGCCGTTCTTATTTTACATCTGATTGATACATCTCTGCAGGCCCTGACATTATTCATCATATTCAAATACACGATCAATTGTTGCATCCTTGCAAACTTCTAAATCATGACTCCTCCAATTAAGTCTGAATCGTTGATCTACATCAGGAAAAAATGGAACTCCACTGGAAACAGGCGTCCAAACATGGTTCATTGCTGGATGTGATGAACACCTTCAATAATAGCACATCTGACCCCTGATGACATTTGTAAACATGCTGGTGATTCTTCCAGTTGGCCTCCTGAGTGATCCCTTCTCACATATGGGAGTGGCGAATGACCTGTCCACATTGTGCCTGGGCACGTAGGTTTACACTTCAGCGGGTAATTGAATCCTTTCCTGAAGTCCCCCTATGGACCTGACTTCTTGGCGGTGTGTGTATCCATGTGTCTATTTAGTTTGGACAATCAGTAGAATTTGAGTCCACGCAGCGATGACTCCCAATTTTCACCGTCATCCATGTAATTTTTAAATTGTTCTTTATTCTCGCACGGAGTTTGTCATCATGGTCTGAATATTATTTGATGTTTATTCTTAATTCACCTTGAACCGAGTCAGAGGGATTCTATGGGTGAACCGCACTGTTGTGAGTCTGGAGTCATATGTTGGCAGGTCTCGTTAAGGACAGCAAATTCCCCCTTCAAAGGGACAAGAATGAATGGGTTTTCAGCAAATTAAAACTTTTTGCCTCTGTTCCTCTGATCGAGGTTAATATTCCTGATTTTATTCATCGATGTAAATATCAGCATCTGCCATGTTCCAGTCTCCAAGGGTTGCTAGCCCAGTATATCGCCACGACATTTGCATTTGTCGCGAAGATCGGTGAGTAGCAGAAAGCATAGGGGCCAGTTAAAGAATGAAGAAGAATATATATAGACAGGAGAGTTGAGCGGAGAAGTGACAGACAGAGTTCAATCGAGGCAAATGTGAAGTGATGCATTTTGGGAAGCCTAATTCTCGAACCAACTGCACTGTAAACGGAACAGCCTTGGAGAAATTTGATGAGCAGAGCGATCTGGGAGTTTAGGTCCTTTGTACCATGACGATGGCGGCACAGTTGGATAGAGCGGTCAAGAAAGCATGCAGCATGCTTGTCGTCATAGGACCGGGCTTTGAGTGTAAGAGCTGGCAGGTCATGCTAAAATTGTACAAGGTTTTGGTTCGGCCTCGTTTAGAATACTGTGCACAGTTCTGGTCGTAAAGTTACCAAAAGGAAGTGGACGTTTAGGAGAGGGTGCAGTGTAGGTTTACGAGGATGTTGCTGGTATGGAAGATGCTTGCTGTGAAGAGAGGTTAAGAAGTTTATGATTGTTTTCAGTAGAATAAAACGAGATTGAGGGGTCCTGATTGAGGTCTACAAAATTTTGAAGGGTGTATAGAGATATGCTTTTTCCCCAGGTGAGAGATTCAATAATGAGAGGTCACCCATTCAAGTTGAGAGGTGAAACGTTTAAGGAGTATAGATGTAGAAAGTATTTTGCACAGAGGGTGGTAGGTGCCTGGAACGCGATGTTAGCAGAGGTAGTAGAGGCAGGCACGGACGTTTCATTCAAGGTGTGCCTTGATAGATGCGTGAGTAAGTGGGGAGCAGATGGAAATGGATGCTGAGGAATTGGGTGATAGGTTTAGACAGTTGATTTGGTTCAGCCCAGGCTTGGAGATCCAAAGGGCCTGTTCCTGGGCTATAAATGTTCTGT
>NW_025202241.1:3805-7677 GCF_004010195.1 Chiloscyllium plagiosum
AGAGGTTAAGAAGTTTATGATTGTTTTCAGTAGAATAAAACGAGATTGAGGGGTCCTGATTGAGGTCTACAAAATTTTGAAGGGTGTATAGAGATATGCTTTTTCCCCAGGTGAGGGATTCAGTAATGAGAGGTCACGCATTCAAGTTGAGAGGTGAAACGTTTAAGGAGTATAGATGTAGAAAGTATTTTGCACAGAGGGTGGTCGGTGCCTGGAACGCGTTGTTAACAGAGGTAGTAGAGGCGGGCACGGACCTTTCATTCAAGGTTTGCCTTGATAGATGCGTGAGTAAGTGGGGAGCAGATGGAAATGGATGCTGAGGAATTGGGTGATAGGTTTGGACAGTTGATTTGCTTCAGCCCAGGCGTGGAGATCCAAAGGGCCTGTTCCTGGGCTATAAATGTTCTGTGTTCTTTGTTCTTCTTTTATCACTACACCACCATCTCGATGTTACGTTGTCCAATCTCAGGGAATGACATTGCCAATCCAATCACCTCGGAGAGAGTGAGAATTTGACATGTGGCTGTGTCAGACTGAAACTGATGTACGCTGTACTGGAGTGTTTGCTGGGAGTAAGAGGATGATGTGATAAAAAAAATAGTTCTTACTGTCAAAATAACAAAACAGTGCACATCGAGCTCTCGCTTAAGGCTGAAGCACGCTTCCATTGAGCCAATCTGCAGTGCGGGTTAATTCTGCTGTTGTGTCTTAATCATCTAATAACTGGAAACAAATATGCCCGTCCTCCCCGCCTTTGACCAGGAGAACTCCCAGCCTCGGAATTTCATGCGCCTCTGTACCATCACAGAAGGACAATGTGCTCACCGATCGCATCACTGGTGCGACAGAGTAGCTTCACGTGCTCATTTCCATCCCAATTTCCAGATTGATCTTTGCAACTGCACCACTGATTCTGGGTGGAGGAACTGGGATTATGTGATCCACTGCAGAAATGGGTACTTCCTTGTGTGGGGAAGCTCATGAGGCAACAAATGTGAAACCTCACTACTGTTGAAACATATCCTGCAGTATCCCTTGAGAATTTGATGTTTTGTAAAAGTCGATCACCATCAGTCTTAAACATGCAGTTCTCGATGGAAATTCCTCAGCCTCTTGAAACATCCAATTTGAATATACAGCCAATTCTGAGTTCCCACATGTCCATTATTGCTCGCCAAATAGTCCTGTTGTGTCTCTGCATTCTTCCTAACATGTTCTATGTCACTGTAGTTACTGATCTTTTCAAACACGCATCTCTGCATGGCTAAGGGATCGTATAATGTTCAGTGTTGTGCGTTGTGGCAGCAGTAACCTGGTTTGAATCCGAGTTACGGCATGTAACGTTCTCCCTTTTTAACTCCTTTTGGTACATGCCAACGAAACACAGAAATGAATTAATTGATTTTACATGAAAACGTTCTCTGGTATTATGATTTTTTTTTCATCAGAATTCAGACTCACCCATTCTTGGTGACCTCTCTCCCTCCCACAATCACTGACCTCCGTTACGTTCCGCCTCCCATTTCCCTTACAATCATTTTCACATTGACTCCTGTTCAGTCTGTGCTGCTGCGCTCACTGTTGCTGGGTGAACGTGCCGCAATCATACCATTACGACCTTCAGACTAGTCAAGCCATTTCGATACGGTGGTTTTGAGATCAATGGTCAAGTAGCAGCTTTTAATGACATGGATCAGATGTTATTGGAACTTCAGGCTCAGAAAAACTACACAGGGCAGCACTAAGGAAAGTAAACTTTTTTTCAAAAAGACCTCTTTCTGCAGGCTTCCACATCATTTATTTCACTTGCTCATTCGGCTCTATCTGGACTATTGTGTCCAGTTCTGCAATCTCATTTTCACTGGAAATGATGCAGGGTGATTTGCCAGGACATTGTCTTGGTAGAAGAGTTTCTGTTATGAAGAGAGATTGGATAAACTGGATAGACTTAGAGCAGAAGAGATCGAGAGCAGACATGATTGAGATATACAAAATAATCAGGGATATGGATGGCTTAGACTGAAACTAACGTTTCCCGATAATGGAGAGATCACTCACGGGGTAATAGATTTAAGAACAGAGGAGGAAATATTTGAGTGAATGCGCAGACAAACGTTTTGAAACGGCGGGTGGTTGAAATCTGGAACTCAGTGCATGCAAATGTTGGAGAGGCAGAAATCCTCATAACTTGCAGAAGTATTCAAATGTGTCGGTCAAGTGATTAAAAACAAAAGTTCGGATATTTAATCGATTATTGATTTCCAGTATTGATACATAGGCTTCTTTTGCATAGAACTCCAGGGCAATGCCACTGACTGTCACTGCGTGAGATTGAGTTCAATTCGTATCCGGGACGGGCGCTTGCAGGTTGGGAAGGCTAAGAGGCCAGAAACCCGCATTCGATCTAGACGTATGTGACTGACTGTGTGGAATTTGCACGCTCCTTTTCTCTCTCTTCCGTGTGGGTTTCCTCTGGCTGCTCCGATTCCTTCTCACTGTCCAAAGGTGTGCACTTCAGGTAGATGGCAAACAAAACCTGAATGGATGGTATAATCAAAGACAAAATCAAAGACAAAAGTTGGAATTGCAGCTCAGGGAAAACAGAACGACCATTTGGGAACAACAGATCATTTCTTGAAACAGTTTTTGATTCGCAATGTTAACTCTGATTTCTCTTCACCGATGCTATCTGACCGCAGAGCTTTTGAACTCATTTCTATTTTTGTAGGTGGATCAATAATGCGGGGTTAGAAAGATCGGGTGGGGGAATATGCATCTCTTCAGCGGCACAGAGCAGACTCAATTGGCCAAATGATTTCTGTCTGCATTGTGTCTAATTCCATTAACTCTGATTATTTTAGTTTTTGTCCTTTTTTAGTCTTTGGTATTTCACATCTCCCCTGAAATGTGGTTTGCAGAACAGGACAATCTACGTTTCGGGCATAAGCCACCGCCAAACCGTTCCCATCCGCTGTCTGGAAGAGGATTGCCTCATATTTTGCCTTGGGACGCTGCAACCATAGGCGATAAATGTGGATTTCAACATCTTCCTCAATTCCCCTTTCCCCACATTATCTCAGTCCGAAGCATCCAACGTGGCACCATCCTCCGGATCTTTTCCCCCTCTGACTTATCACTTTCTCCCCCGCCTCCATCCAATTATCGCTTTCCCAGCTACCTTCCACCCAACCCCAACTGCCGCCCTTTTATCTCTCCACCCCCACCTACACGTCTCATTCCTGATGAAAGGCTTATGCCAGAAGGGTCGGTTCTCCTGCTCTCAGATGCTGCCTGACCGGCTGTACGTTTCCAGGACGACAATCCCGTCATGGCGAAGATAAATTAGCTTAGCTCAGGCTCTTTATCTGAGAGCGGAGAAGAGTGAGTGAGGAAGAGATGAAGGTGTGCAGTTAGGGGGCAGATACTTGTTATAGGAATAAATATCTTATGGGAAGTGTTTACAACCATAGAACTATGTTAAACACAAGGGGGAGGATAATCAGAGGAGATTTAGGAAGAACATTTTCATTCTGAGAGTGTTGTATAATGGGACCTCACTGTTTGAACGTGTGGTAAAGCTATGAGTCATCAAAACACTTCCGGAGTATTTAGCTGAATACTTGAGAAGCTAGAGCACACATGGATAAGGACCAGATACTGGAAAGTGGGGCGAAGACAAACAGATATCTGATCAAAGATCCGAACACCGTATGGAAAATACAGAGCATGACAGCATGGGAAGGGTAAAAGCATGGATACTACTGTCGATCTGTTACAAGGGGTCTGTGGAATGCTAAACAAGTCAAAAGGTCACTGTGGCAGGATGGGGTCACTGCGGTTGGATGGGATAAGCAGAGTGGAATGCTCCTCCA
>NW_025202242.1:0-1509 GCF_004010195.1 Chiloscyllium plagiosum
TGGAGTGGCCGTGCTAAATTGCCCATAGTGCCCAGGGATGTGCAGGTTAGTGATGGATTGGCCGTGCTAAATTATCCATAGTGCCCAGGGATGTGCAGATTAAGGTGGATTCACTATGGCACATTCACCCCCAGTCAGTCAGTGTCGGGGTGTTTGGGGGAATTACCCCCCAGTCAGTGTCGGGGTGTTTGGAGGAATTACCCCCCAGTCAGTGTTGGGGTGTTTGGGGGAATTACCCCCCAGTCAGTGTCAGGGTGTTTGGGGAGTTACCCCCCAGTCAGTGTCGGGGTGTTTGGGGGGAATTACCCCCCAGTCAGTGTCGGGGTGTTTGGTTTGGGGGGAATTACCCCCCAGTCAGTGTCGGGGTGTTTGGGGGGATTACCTCCCAGTCAGTGTCGGGGTGTTTGGGGTGAATTACCCCCCAGTCAGTGTCGGGGTGTTTGGGGTGAATTACCCCCCAGTCAGTGTCGGGGTGTTTGGGTTGAATTACCCCCCAGTCAGTGTCGGGGTGTTTGGGGAATTACCCCCCAGTCAGTGTCGGGGTGTTTGGGGGGAATTACGCCCCAGTCAGTGTCGAGGTGTTTGGGGGAATTACCCCCCAGTCAGTGTCGGGGTGTTTGGGGAATTACCTCCCAGTCAGTGTCGGGGTGTTTGGGGGGAATTACCCCCCAGTCAGTCGGGGGGTTTGGGGGGAATTACCCCCCAGTCAGTGTCGGGGTGTTTGAGGGAATTACCCCCCAGTCAGTGTCGGGGTGTTTGGGGGGAATTACCCCCCAGTCAGTGTCAGGGTGTTTGGGGGAATTACCCCCCAGTCAGTGTCGGGGTGTTTTGGGGGAATTACCCCCGAGTCAGTGTCGGGGTGTTTGGGGGGAATTACCCCCCAGTCAGTGTCGGGGTGTTTGGGGGGAACTACCCCCCAGTCAGTGTCGGGGTGTTTGGGGGGAATTACCCCCCAGTCAGTGTCGGGGTGCTTGGGGGAATTACCCCCCAGTCAGTGTCGGGGTGTTTGGGGGAATTAACCCCCAGTCAGTGTCGGGGTGTTTGGGGGGAATTACCCCCCAGTCAGTGTCGGGGTGTTTGGGGGAATTACCCCCCAGTCAGTGTCGGGGTGTTTGGGGGGAATTACCCCCAGTCAGTGTCGGGGTGTTTGGGGGAATTACCCCCCAGTCAGTGTCGGGGTGTTTGGGGAATTACCCCCTAGTCAGTGTCGGGGTGTTCGGGGGGAATTACCCCCCAGTCAGTGTCGGGGTGTTTGGGGGAATTACCCCCCAGTCAGTGTCGGGGTGCTTGGGGGAATTACCCCCCAGTCAGTGTCGGGGTGCTTGGGGGAATTACCCCCCAGTCAGTGTCGGGGTGCTTGGGGGAATTACCCCCCAGTCAGTGTCGGGGTGCTTGGGGGAATTACCCCCCAGTCAGTGTCGGGGTGCTTGGGGGAATTACCCCCCAGTCAGTGTCGGGGTGCTTGGGGGAATTACCCCCCAGTCAGTGTCGGGGTGTTCGGGGGGAATT
>NW_025202242.1:1587-6573 GCF_004010195.1 Chiloscyllium plagiosum
TGTTTGGGGAATTACCCCCCAGTCAGTGTCGGGGTTTGGGGGAATTACCCCCGAGTCAGTGTCAGGGTTTGGGGGAATTACCCCCCAGTCAGTGTCAGGGTTTGGGGGAATTACCCCCCAGTCAGTGTCGGGGTTTGGGGGGAATTACCCCCCAGTCAGTGTCAGTGTTTGGGGAATTACCCCTCAGTCAGTGTCGGGGTTTGGGGAATTACCCCCCAGTCAGTGTCAGTGTTTGGGGAATTACCCCCCAGTCAGTGTCAGGGTTTGGGGGAGTTACCCCCCAGTCAGTGTCGGGGTGTTTGGGGGAGTTACCCCCCAGTCAGTGTCGGGGTGTTTGGGGGAGTTAACCCCCCGTGTCGGGTTGTTTGGGGAATTACCCCCCAGTCAGTGTCAGGGTTTGGGGGAGTTACCCCCCAGTCAGTGTCGGGGTGTCCGGGGAGTTACCCCCCGTCGCTGTCTGAGCTCAGGGTTAAGCCCCAGCCCCTCTGCACTCCCCCCTGACCCGGTCAGCTCCGATCACCCTGACAGGACCCACGTACCTTTGGCTGCATCCTCTCCTTGCCGGTGATGAACTCAGCGTTCCCGGAGGCCACCTTGGCGATGCCTTTGATCAGCTGTGTCGAGGCCCCCTGCCCGATCCCGAAGGAGAAGCACCTGGACCGCGGGAGGGAACAGCTCGGATTACTGGGAGGAGCCGGGCCAGGGCGGCAGGGGCGCGGCAGGGTACAACAGAGTCGATGGGCTGAGCGGTCTCACTGGCCAGTTCCATCGACTCAATCGAGGGTTTGCTGCTGAAGTCGGGCCTCTGGGTAAAGGTCTGTGCCTTGCCATTTTGTACACAGTCCCATTCATCATAGCGGCTCAGTAGTTAGCGCCGCTGCCTCGCAGCGCCAGGTTCAATCCCCACCCTCGGGGGTGACTCTCTGTGTGAAGTTTGCCCATTCTCCCCCCAGTGTCTGTATGGGTTTCATCCAGGTGCTCTGGTTTCCTCCCACAGTCCAAATATGTGCAAGCTAGAGTAGGTTAGCCATGTTAAATTACCCATAGTGCCCAGGGATGTGCAGGTTAGGGTGGATTGGCTAAATTACCCATAGTGCCTTGGGATGTGCAGGTTAGGCTGGATTGGCCATGCTAAATTACCCATAGTTCCCAGGGATGTGCAGGTTAGGGTGGATTGGCTTTGCTAAATTACCCATAGTGCCCAGGGATGTGCAGGTTAGGCTGGGTTGACCGTTATAAATTACCCATAGTGCCCAGGGATGTGCAGGTTAGGCTGGGTTGACCGTTATAAATTACCCATAGTGCCCAGGAATGTGCAGGTTATGCTGGGTTGACCGTTATAAATTACCCATAGTGCCCAGGGATGTGCAGGTTAGGCTGGGTTGACCGTTATAAATGACCCATAGTGCCCAGGGATGTGCAGGTTAGGCTGGGTTGACCATTATAAATTACCCATAGCGCCCAGGGATGTGTAGACTACGTGGGTTAGCCCTGGAAAATGCAGGGCTCGGGCTCGGGTGGGTTGGGTGCTCTTTGCAGGGTTGTTGCGGGACCGGGTGGGCCGAATGGCTGCTTTCCGCAGTGCAGGAACTCCACAATCCAACGGTCGAGCCAGCAAAGCGAAGATTCCAGCCGACGAGGCTTCTGGTTGATGTGTTGCCCAACTGCCATTGTGGACAAACAGCCACCAGTGGGGGCACTGTCAGGCCAATGGGCTCAGAACGCCCGTTGACCTTGTGCCCGTTGGCCGAGGGCTACAGATCAGCCCTTTGGGAGGGGAGCGGGAGAAAGATATCTCCCCTTGAGCACGTTCTTCCTCCCATAACGGTTGTGTGACCTTTATCGCCACCCCAGACCGGGGGCCTTCGCTCAGCGTCTCTCTGACTGGCAGTCCCTTTGACAGTGCCCAGTGACTGGCCAAGCTAGGGTGTCGTCTCTGGCTGATGGAGTTCAAACATTTAGACTCATCCAGACGAGGGCCGGGGGGAGGGGGGGTGGGAGCATTCCGGAGAGGCCAAGGATGGCAAGGTAAGGGGAGATATTTTGGAAGGCCGAGGGATGTTTCATGCCATGAAATGCACACTCAGAGAGTCGCACCTGGTCCCCCGGGCGTGCCTGTCTCAGGGGCACGGACCGCGTCCAAAACCACCCCCCCACACCCACCCAGCGCGCCCACAGACAGAAAGGCCCCAGACCCTGTTACCTGTGATTGTGGGCGTTCTTCTGAACCTCGTCAATCACCATCTTGGTGTTGGACACCTCTCCGTCAGTAAAAACGAAGAGCTGGAAGAACAGAGGAAAGGAATTAGTGGGCGGGGGGGGAGAGAGATGTCACAGTCTCAGAGCAGCACACAGGGATGCTCGCTTGCTCGCTTGCTCTCTCATTCGAGGGAGATCACTGCCGGTTTAACCCAAAGGTGATCCCACCTCAGCGAAGGTGGCATTTTCATGGTGACCCTCAGCCGGTGTTGGCGGTCACTCAGTATCACACACCCGCCGTCCAGCCAACTGAGCTAACCGTCAACTATCTCTGTGCGGGAGAGTGAATGTGAAGGTGTGTGAGTGGCTGAGGGAGTGAGAGGCAGTGTGAGTGTGTGTGTGTGTGTGTGTGTGTGTGTGTGTGTGTGAGAGAGAGAGCATGTCTGTACGCACGAGAGTGTGTGTGTCTGGGTGTTTGTGACTGTCTGTCTGTGTGTGTGTTTGTGTGTGTGCACGAGCAAGTGTTTCGGTCTGTGTGACATTAAAAAAGACGCAAGCGTGTCTCAGTGGTTAGCACTGCAGCCTCACAGCACCAGGGACACAGGTTCGAGTCGAGCCCTGGGCAACTCTCTGTGTACAGTTTGCACGTTCTCCCCGTCTCTGCGTGGGTTTCCTCCAGGTGCTCCAGTTTCCTCCCACAGTCCAAAGACGAGCTCAGAGTGGATTGGCCATGCTAAATTACCCACAGTGCCCAGGGATGTGCAGGTTAGGGTGGATTGGCCATGCTAAATTACCCATAGCGCCAATGGATGTATAGGTTAGGGTGAATTGGCCATGCTAAATTACCCATAATGCCCAGGGATGTGCAGGTTAGGGTGGATTGGCCATGCTAAATTACCCATAGTGCCAAGGGATGTATAGGTTAGAGTGGATTGGCCGTGCTAAATTACCCACAGTGCCCAGGGATGTGCAGGTTAGGGTAGACTGGCCATGCTATATTACCCATCGTGCCCAGGGATGTGCAGGTTAGGGTGGATTGGCCATGCTAAATTACCCATAGTGCCCAGGGATGTGCAGGTTAGGATGGATTGGGCATGCTAAATTACCCATAGTGCCCAGGGATGTGCAGGTAAGGGTGGATTGACCGTGCTAAATTACCCATAGTGCCCAGGGATGTGCAGGTTAGGGTGGATTGGCCGTGCTAAATTACCCATAATGCCCAGAGATGTGCAGGTTAGGGTGGATTGGCCGTGCTAAATTAACCATAGCATCCGGGGGTGGGCAGACTGGAAGGGTTAGCCATGGGAAATGCAAGGTTTTAGGGATGGCGTAGAGCGGTGGGTCTGAGTGGGATGAGTTAGTGTGGACTCGATGGACCGAATGGCCTGCTTCCCACACTGCCGGGATCCTATGACACTCCATCCACGCTGGGTCTTGGGCCACATAGCATGGTAGGCTTCAGCTCAAGGCTGGGAGCGCGCTGTGGAATCATCAGAAGGCTGGAAGGCCACACTGAGGTGCATTCTGGGTACTACCTGGAGGGCTCCCGGCACATTCACCCTGAGCCTTTGCCTACCTGCCGTGGGTGGGATGCCTTACAAGGCTTGCTGTAAATGGCACGGAGGGGTTCGAGGATCTCTGTGCCGCCCATGTCTGCCGACATACCATCCAACATCGCCAGGGCAGTCTTCATTGACTGCTGATTGTACTCGACGCTCTCACTGCAGGGAGATGGATTGGATTAGATTCCCGTCAGTATGGAAACAGGCCCTTCGGCCCAACAGGTCCACACCCTCCCTGTGCCGAATAACCTGCCCAGACCCATTCCCCGACATTTACACTTGACTAATGCACCTACACATCCCTGGGCACTATGGGTAATTTTGCAGGGCCAATCCACCCTCACCTATACATCCCTGGGCACTATGGGTAACTTAGCATGACCAATCCACCCTGACCTGCACATCCCTGGGCACTATGGGTAATTTAGCACGGCCAATCCACCCTAACCTGCACATCCCTGGGCACTATGGGTAATTTAGCATGCCCAATCCACCCTAACGTGCACATGCCTGGGCACTATGGGTAATTTAGCATGCCCAATCCACACTAACCTGCACATCCCTGGGCACTATGGGTAATTTAGCATGCCCAATCCACCCTAACGTGCGCATCCCTGGGCACTATGGGTAATTTAGCACGGCCAATCCAGCCTAACCTGCACATCCCTGGGCACTATGGGTAACTTAGTATGACCAATCCACCCTAACCTACACATCCCTGGGCACTATGGGTAATTTAGCATGGCCAATCCACCCTCGTCTATACATCCCTGGGCACTATGGGTAACTTAGCATGGCCAATCCACCCTAACCTGCACATCCCTGGGCACTATGGGTAATTTAGCATGGCCAATCCACCATAACCTGCACATTCTTTGGATTGGGGGAGGAAAACGGAGCACCCGGAGGAAACCCATGCAGACACGGTGGTGGGGCGGGGGGTGCCAGGGTCCCTTGCGCCGTGATTATATCTCCTGAGTGTAGTCAATGCTCGCACTGCAGGGAGATAGCGGGAGGGAGGGAGAGAGCGGGAGGGAGAGAGAGCGGGAGTGAGGGAGAGAGCGGGAGGGAGCGAGAGCGAGCACAGCTTAGAGAGGCAGTGGGACATTGACACATCGATTCGACCCAACCTCCACCCGAGCCAGCACACCCCACAGCCGCAGCCAAGAGATCTGCAGCATCCACGGCGATACATCAACGGCCACGCGCTGGCAGCTCTACCCCC
>NW_025202242.1:6592-7677 GCF_004010195.1 Chiloscyllium plagiosum
AACGGCCACGGCTGGCAGCTCTACCACCCCCCCCCCCACCCCACCCCCGCCAAGCTTCCCGAGACCCACGCTGCATTTCCAAATGCCGCTTCCCCATCAGGAAACCGCCCACTTACGGGAAGAAGGAATTAAAGCTGCTCCCGAATCTGTAGATGTTGAAGTCACATCCCAAGGGCAAGCTCTTCAGGAGAAGGAGTAACGTCCCCTGTGGGGGAGAATCAGACAAACAGGCTGACTCAACACTGACCCTGTACAGTCACACAGTCAGTAACCCTTCCCCTGCTGACCCAACACTGACCCTGTATAGTCACACAGTCAGTAACCCTTCCCCTGCTGACCCAACACTGACCCTGTACACTCACACATTTGGGCACCTTACAGTCCAGGTGGTATAATCTGAAGTAAAGGGTCGTTCCCTGCCTGGGTTTAAGGTTGTAGTCAATCAGAAAGCTGGCTGCGTTTGAAGATATCAGTAACCCTTGGCGCCCGGTCTGTCTGTGCCTCAGAACGATGACAGGATATCCGTAAACCTGGCAAAGGTGCTCCGTTAGCACCATGCGGTCATGAAGGACGTGCGCTGGGATGGCCAGTTTCCCAGCATGCTGTGCTCACTGACTGCGGTCAGGCTCTCAGTGTGGGGGCACTGGCACATGGCTTCTGAGTCACGTGGCCTCTGGGAGGCCTCAAGGAGACATCAGTCCCTGTCTGGAGTTTTCAAAAACCCATGATTCCCAATCAATCCGGCTCCCTCCTCCTCACCACAATCATCCTGACTGGAATGAGTCTGTGGCAGTTCCCCTCACACCCAGTGGCTTACCTGAGCACTTTGGACACGGGTGGGCCCACCGCTCGAATAGTCCTCAGACATTGGGCCGGCCATACTTCCGGAACAATCCATCAGGAAAATGAACTCCCCAGATGAAAGCTGGGAAGGTTTCTCAGGAAAGGTGGGATAGATGCTGACCATGACAATGGGGTCTCCCATCGGGATTCCTGAAATACGACCAGAGAGGCAGGCTGACCCCAATCCAATCCCAGCGCTAACTCCCACGCTAACCCCTCGGCCGGTCCCCCAGTCCCAGCCC
>NW_025202243.1:0-4861 GCF_004010195.1 Chiloscyllium plagiosum
GTGTCATGTAATCCTTTTATGATGACCTGATGATTGTAAGGTTTTTTATTCGAATGTGTAATATTTGTATAAGGACGTCTCAGAGAGGGAGCAGAATATTCTTAAAGAGGAGAATAACCATTTTGAGAGGAGGCTATAGTTTATTGGTATCAATGACATAGGAATAGAAGAGTTCACATTATTGGATCATCATTGAATTTCTTGTGGGGTAGAATTGACCTCCATCAGAAGGATGGATTGTACTGGGAGTGGAAGGGAGCAGTTGCTAGTGCTATTCAGGAGGCATTAAACCAGTGAAGGAATGTGGGTAAACCCAGAGAGAGAGTGAGGGAAGAGAAAAGCCTGACGCTGGTACAGTTCAGACGTCAAACAGTCAAGGCAGACAAGGACAAGGCATAGAATGAGCAGTTACACTGCATTTATTTCAATGCAGGAGGCCCGATAGAGGAGCTCAGGTATGGTTTTGAACATCGCACTGGGATATTATAGCAATTACAGAGGCATGAATTAATGATGGATAGGACCAGCAGCTTAATGTTCCAGGGTATAGATGCTATAGCAAAGATAGAAAGGGGGCAACAGAGCAGGGGAAGAGGTATTTTTGATTAGGGATAACATTACAGCAAGGCTTCAAGAGGGTATTCCAGGCAGGTTATACAGGTGGAACTGAGAAATAAGAAAGGTATGATCTCCTTATTGGGTTGGTACTATTGACCCCCCACCCCTACTCCCCAATAGTCAGCCGGGAGTTGAGAAGCAAATTTACTGAGAGATCACTTATCTATAAGAATAGTATGGTTGTGTACAAGACTTGACCTTCTTTGGTATTCATTCACAGGATGAGGGTGTCACTGGCTGGGCCCAAAGGGCAGTAAAGAGTCAACCACATTGCTGTGGGTCTGGAGTCACATGTAGGTCAAACCAGGTAAGGATGGCAGATTCCTTCCCTGAAGGATATTAGCGAATCTGATGAGGGTATTTTTTCGCAATAATCAACAATGGATTCATGGTCTTTAATAGATTCTTACTTCCAAATTTTTATTGAATTCATATTCCACTCTCTGCCATGATAGGATCCAAACCCTGGGCCCCGGATTGTTATCTGGGTGTCTGGATTATCCATCTAGTGATAATCTCACGAGGCCATTTGGCAGGGTGAGTGACTGAGGTATCCGTGGGGCAGCACATCAGCACCAAAGATCCCATGGTCTCTGCGGAAGATAGAAAGGGCTGGGGAGGGAGATATATCCCTGGTGGTGGGGTCTGACTGTAGGTAGCGGACATAGCAGAGGTTAATGGCGATTAGTGGGTGGCAGGTGAGGACTGGGGGTTTATATTCTTATTGTGGTTGGAGGGGTGGGGGGAAGGTGGAGGTACAGGAAGTGGAGGATATGCGTTGGAGCGCATTGTTGATCAAGAGGAAGGGAAATGTGGTCCTTGAAAGAGGAAACCTTTCTGGGATGTCCTGAGTGGAATTGCTTCTGCTCTGAGCAGATATGGCAGAGACGGAATAATTGGGAGCACAGGATCACGTTTTTACAGGAATATACTCGAGGGTAATCAGGAGAGCAAAAAGGGGACTTGAAATATCTCTGGAAATAGTTTAAGGAGAATCCAAAGAGATTCTACAAATACATTAAGGATAAAATAATAACCGGACAGAGAATAGGATCCCTTAAAGATCGACAAGGCCCTCTATGGAACAACAGGAGGTGGGAGAAATACTATGCTATTCTAGTCTAGAGAGTTTGGAGAAATAAATAGTGATCACTTGAAAAATGTCTATATTACAGAGGAGGAAGTACTGGATGTCTTAAACAATAGCAAGGTGGCTAAATCCCTGGGACCTGATCAGGTGTATCCCAGAAATCTGTGGAAAGCTAGGAAGGTGATGGCAGTGCCCCTCCCTGAAGTATTTATATCACTGTTTGTGACAGGTGAGATGTTGGAAGATGGGTGCCATTATTTTAAAAAGGTGGTAAGGAAAGGCCAGGGAACAAGAGAACAGTCAACCTAACGTCAGTGGTAGGTAAGTTGTTGGAAGGGATTCTGAGGGACAGGATTTACATGTATTTGGAAAGACGAGGATTGATTAGGGATAGCTAACATGGCTTTATGTGTGGAAAATTCTATCTCTCGAACTTGACTGAGTTTTTTTGAAGATGTGACAAAGATGATTGATGAAGGCAGACTGTGGACGTTGTCTATATGGACACTGAACGATGTTCCACAAAGCAGACTGGTTAGCAAGGTTAGATAACATGAAATGTTGGGAGAACTAGCCATTTGGATACAAAACTGGCTTGAAGGTAGGAGGCAGAGAGTGGTGATGGAGGGTTGCTATGCGGACTGGAGGCCTGTGAGCAGCAGTGTGCTGCAGGAATGGATATTGGGTCCTTAAATAAATGACTTGGACGTGAATATATGAGATATGGTCAGTGGGTTTACAGACGACACCAAAATTGGAGGTGTCGTGGACAATGAAGAAGGTTAGTTCAGAATGCAACAGTACCTTGACCGGATGGGCCACTGGAGCGAGGAATGGCAGACTGGGTTCAATTTTGACAAATGTAAGCTGTTGGATTTTGGAAAGGCAAGTCAGGGCAGGACTTGTACACTTAATGGTAAAGTCCTTGGGAATGTTACTGAACATAGAGGGCATGGAGTGCAGGTTCATTGTTCCTTGAAAGTAGAGTCGCAGGTAGACAGACTAGTGAAGGTGGGGTTTGGTATGCTTATATTTATTGGTCAATGCATTGAGTACAGAAGCTGGGATGTCAAATTGTGGTTGGACAGGACATTGATTAAGCCATTTCTGGAATTCTGTTTTAAGGTCGAAATTCCCTGTTCTGGAAAGGATGTTGTGAATCTGGAGTAGAGTTGACCTGCATAAGAAGGATGGATTTTACCTGATTTGGAAGGTGTCTATCATCGAGGCAGGGAGATTTGTTAATGCTACTCGGGAGGCAGTAAACCAGCGAGGAGTGGATGTGATCGCAAATCGATAGTGAGAAAAGAGGTGTCTCTGAGGCTGGTACAGTTCAGAAGGCAAATAGTCATTGCAGGCAAGGGAAAAGCACAGAACAAGGTGGGATTTAGCAGTTACACTGCATTTATTTCAATGCAAGAGGCCTGACAGGGAAGGCAAATGAGCTCAGGGTATGGTTTTGAACATGGCACTAGGATATCATAGGTATTATAGAAACGTGGCTCAGGGATGGAAAGGACTGGCAGCTTAATGTTTCCAGGTTTAGATGCTATGGGAAGAATAGAAAGGAGGACAAGAGGAGGGGGAGTGGCATTTTTGATTAGGGACAGCGTTATGGTTGTGCTTAGGGAGGACATTCCTGGGAGTATGTCCAGTGAAGTTATTTGGGTGGAACTGAAAATAAGGAAAGATGATCTCCTTATTGGGGTTGTCTGCGTGGGTTTCATCTGGGTGCTCTGGTTTCCTCCCACAGTGCAAAGATATGCTGGGTAGGTTAGATTATCCTTGCTGAATTGCCACAATGTTCAGGGATGTGCAGGTTGGGTGGATTATCCAGGCTGAATTGCCCATAATGTTCAGGGGTGTGTAGGTTGTGTGGCCCTGGGAAATGGGGGAGGTTACGGGGGAGGTCCGGCGGCTCTGAGGGTCAGTGTTGATGTGTTGAGATGAATGGTCGTATTCCACACTGTCGGGATTCTCTGATAATTCTCCTAGTTTTAAAATAGTTACAGAAAATAATAGACCAGATCGAAAAGTTAAGGTTCTAATTTAGACAAAGGCCAATTTTGACAGCACAAGGCAAGCACTTTCAAAATTTGTTTGCGGGAGGTTATTCCCGGGGAAAGGGACGGCTGGAAAGTGGGAACATGAGAACATAAGGAATGCGAGCAGGAGGAGGCCATCTGGCCCCTCAAGCCTGCTCTGCCATCCACAAGATCAGGGCTGATCTATTCATGGCCTCAGCTCCACATTCCTGCTCTCTCACCATAACCCTTAATTCTTTTCCTGTTCACAAATCAACATTTTGCCTTAAAGACATTCAAGTTGGTAACATCAAATGCTGCACTCGGCAGGGAATTCCACAGATTCACAACCTTTAGCTGAAGAAGCTCTGCCTGAACTCAGCCCTAAATCTGCTCCCCCTTATTTTGAGGTTATGCTCTAGTTTCACCCGTCCTCAGTGGAAATAACCTCCCTGATTCTATCTTATCTACTCCCTTCATAATTTTATTTTTTCATCTCCAACCTCCCATTCTTCTAAATTACAATGACTATAGAACCAGTTTTCTCAATCTCTCCACATACGCCAACCCTCTCAACTCCCAACTCAAACTAGTGAACCTCCTCTGTACTCCCTCCAGTGCCAATACATCCTTGCTAAGGTAAGGGGACCAAACCTGTACACAGTACTCTCGGTGTGGCCTCCCCAGCACCCTGTACAGCTGAAGCATAACCATCCCTCTAGCAATGAAGCACAATATTCCCTTCACTGTCTTAATTACCTGCTGCACCTGCAAACCAACTTCCTGTGATTCATGCACAAGGACACCGAGCTCCATCTGTACAGCAGCATGCTTCAAGTTTTCAACATTACGTCATCAGTTTGCTGATAGTCCAACCAAAATGGATAACCTCATATTTCCCAACATTGTCCTCCATCCGCCAGATCCTTACACACTCACTTAATCTATCTGTCTCCCTGTGCAGTCTGACAGTGGTCTCTTCAGACATTGCTCTACCTCATCTTTGTATCAAATGTGAACTCTGACACGGTACACTTGGTCCTCAACTCCAAAACATTTGTGTAAATTATAAACCGTTGTAGTGCCAAAAGTAATCCAAACACCTATTTATCCCCATTATTTATTTTTT
>NW_025202243.1:5098-7677 GCF_004010195.1 Chiloscyllium plagiosum
ACAGCAGCCTTTTGTGTGCCAACTTGTCGAATACCTGCTGGAAATCCAGATATACCACATCCACCGCGTCCCCCTTGTCCAATGCGCTCGTCGTATCTTCAAATAATTCCTGTAAATGCGTCATACATGACCTGCCTTTCATGAATCCATGCTGTGTCTGCTCAATGAGACAATTTCTACCCAGATATCTCACCACTACTTCCTTGAGAGATTCAAGCATTTTCTCCACTACAGAAGTTAGGGTAACAGGTCCTTTTTGAAAAATAGTGGCACCACATTTGCAGCTTCCAGTCTGTCAAAACCATTCCAGAATCCAACAAATTGTAGTGAATTATTACGAGTTGTATTTGCTATTTCCCCTCCCCTCCCAGCCATCTCCTTTTTTTTCCCCTGGGATGCATTCCATCAGGACCAGGAGACCCATGTACCTTTAGGCTGTTATCTTTCCCAACATTACCTCTTTACTGGGAATGATTGCTTCTCTGTCCTCATCTGCCATTGCCTCCATAGGCCTGCGACGATAAAAGTACATAGACTGTATTTTCCTGTTAAAGCCAAGGCTTGTAGGTGTAGAGAATGCTGCCTGTCGAGAGAAATTGAGGGCTTGGTCAAGAAAATGAAGGAGGGATATGACAGGTACAGACAGCTGGGTTTGTGTGACTCCCTAGAGGAGTGTAGGGGCAGTAGGAGTATACTCGAGGTAAACCACAAGGTAAAAATGGGACATGAGATACCTTTAGGAAATAGGTTTAAGGAGAATCCAAAGTGATTGTACAAATACACTAAGGACAAACGAGTAACCAGGCAGAGAATAGGTACCCGCAAAAATTATCAAGGCTGTCTGTGGAACAGCAGGAGGTGGGAGAGATTGTATATGAGATTCTATTACTGAAAGAGGATGTGGCAGCAAGAGTGTTGGGAGAAATAAATAGTGATAACGTGATAAGTGTCCATATTATCGAGGAGGGGGGTACTGGATGCCTTAAATGGTATCAAGGTGGATAAATCCCTGGGACCTGCTCAGGTGTAACCCAGAACTTTGTGGGAAGCTAGGGAAGTGTTTGCTGGACCCCACGCTGAGATATTTGTGTCATTGATAGTCACAGATGAGGTGTTGGAAGATGGGCGCAATTATTTGAGAAAGGTGGGAAGGAAAGGCCAGGGAACAATAGACCAGTGAGCCTGAAATCAGTGGCAGAGAGGTTGTTGGATGTGTTTCTCAGTGACATGATTTACATGTAATTGGAAAGGCAAGAAGTGATGAGGGAGAGGCAGCATGGCTTTGTATATGGAAATCACTAACTTGGACTCCAGGAAGACACAAGGTTCTACATAACAGACCGGTTAGCAAGTTTGAGACTGTAGAATACAGGGAGGACGAGCTATTTAGATACAGAATTATCTAGAAGGTCATGGAGATGTATAACATGGAAACAGACCCTTCAGTCCGTACCGTCCATGCCAACAACTTACCGAACCCAACAACTGTGTGAGAAATATGCTGTCAGGATGGGTGCTGGGTCCACTGCTTTTTGTCATTTTTATCAATGATTTCTATGTGAATATATGAGGTATGGTTAGTAGGTTTACACTATACACCAACATTGGAGGTGTAATGGACTGTGAAGAAGGTTGAGTGAAGTACAATTGGACTTCACTCAAATGGGCTAAGGGATGGCAGATGGGTTTAATTTAGATAAATATGAAGTTCTGCATTTTAGAAAAGCAAATCAGAGCAGGGCTTGTACACTTAATGAGGAAGTGCTGGGGAGTGTTGCTGAACAAAGAGACCTTGGAATGCAGATTCACACTTCCTTGAAAGTGGAACCTTAGTTAGGCTAGTGAAGAAGGTGTTTTGTTTTGTGTATAGGAGTTGCGACATTATTTTGGGGCTGCACAGGGCATTGATTCAGCTGCTTCTCAAATTCTGCTTTCACCCCTGGTCTCCCCGCTATAGGAATGATGTTGTGAACCTTGAAAGGATTCAGAAAAGATGCACAAAGATGTTGCCAGGGTTGAGAGTTTGAGATATAGGGAGAGGCTGAATTGACGGGGGCTGTTTTCCCTGGGGCATGGGATGCTGAGAGGTGACCTCAGTGGTTGATACACTGGTGAGGGACATGGTTAGGGTGAACAGCCAGGGCCTTTTTTCCCACGTTAGGTGGGTCCAAAACCAGAGAGCACAGGCTTAAGGTGTGAGGGAAAAGATTTAAAAGGGATGTGAGGGGCAATGTTTTCAAGCTGAACATGGTATGTGTATGGAATGAGCTGCCAGAGAAAGTGTGGAGGCTGGTATAATTGCAACATTTAAAAGGCATCTGATTGGATATGTAATTCGGCAAGTTTGAGAAGGATATGAGCCAAGTCCTGGCAAATGCGATGAGATTAATTTAGGATATCTGGTGGGCATGGACAAGTTGGACAAAGGGGTCTGTTTCTGTGCCGTACATTTCTATGACACTAATAAATTAAAATTAAGATCGGTTTCTCTTTTCTGGAGAGTTAGCAGAAGGTCAGAAAATTCTCCTTGGAGCTGAGAAGGTTGCAACGAGGAGCAGAATTGTTTCCAGGAAATTTAA
>NW_025202244.1:0-2773 GCF_004010195.1 Chiloscyllium plagiosum
GCAGGTGCTGGAGATCAGAGTCGAGACCGCAGTCCTGGAAAAGCACAGCCAGTCTTGCAGAATTCGAGGAGTCGGAAAATCGGCGTTTCGGGCACAAACCCTTCATGCCCGAAACGTCACGTCTCCTGCCTATCTTTTCATCTGCATTGTCACGTTCCTCCATCACCTCTGCACCCACTCATCTACACTGTCCCGTTCGCCTAACACCCGTGTATCCCATGACCTGTGCTTTCACTTTCACTCATAGAACTACTTTCACGAACCTACATTATCCCAATCACCCATCGTCCACCTCATCACTAACCAACATTAACCCGTGCAGCCATCACCCCTACACTCACTGACCTGCACTTTAGAATTCACTCATCAAACTTGTACTGACTGACTTACAGTGCCCGTGAAGTCACTGAACTACTCTGTTTCGTTTAGCCAAAATCACTGTAATCAATTACCTACATTATCCCTTTCACCCAGCATCCCTCCAATCACTGAGCTACACTGCCCTGTTTTCCATCTCGCCTGTACTCACTGATATGCACAAAGTCACTTCTCTCATCTCGTCTATTGACGTACCTACACTATATCAATCACCTATCACCACGCCACTCAATCATTTAAAGTGATCCTTCATGCATCACCACTGTACTCACTCACCTATACTGTCCCATTCATCCATCACCCCTGTAAGTAATGGCCTTCACTGCCCAATTGTCCCATAATCAGTGTACTAACAGGCCAACACTGGTCCCGCTCACCCATCACTTCTCTACTTACTGATGTGCGCTGTCCCATTTACAAATCACCTTCATACTAATTGACCCATACTGTCCCGTTCGCCCATCACGTGTGTATTACTTCAGACGTACTGTCCCGTTTACCAATCACCCCTGGCGTCATGGACATACACTGTAGCGTTCACGCAACACCTCTATACTCACTGACCTATATCTTCCCCTTCGCCCTTCATCTCTGTATTCACTGGTCTACATTGTCACATTCACCCATAACCTGTGTATTCACTGACCAACATTGTCCCGTGCAACCGTCACCCTGTAGTCACTGACTTGTTTTTCCTAGTTACTTATCACTGATGTGCGTACTGAATACCGTTAACGCAATATTCCTGTGCCTACAGACAAATACTGGCACTTTTATCCATCATTCCAGGCTCACTGATTTATACTGTCCTATTAAGGCATCAGTCCTTTATTCACTGATCTACGCAATCCCATTCACCCTTCCACCTCCTATATGATATGCACTCTGCCGTTCAAACTGCTGCTCACTGACCTGAACTGACCGGTGCACGCATCACCACTTTGTACTCATGCACATATACTGCCCTTTTCAAACATCACCCCTGTATTCACTAATCTACATCAGCCTATTCAGCCTTTAACCCACACTCACCGACGTGCATTGTCTCGTTCAACCATCACCCAAGTACTCACTGAGATGCTCGCTCTCGTGCACTCATCATCACTGTAACCACTGACCTTCATCATTCCAATCACCCATTATTCCTCTACTCTCTGACGTACTGATCATTTCAACAGTTCAAACCTGTACTCCAAAACTGCACTGAACTATTAACCGATTACTCTGGACGCATGGAGATATGTGGTCTCGTTGCTTAGTCACCCCTGTAATCAATGAACTACATGGTGCCCAGTACCTTTAAATTTGTACTCATTGACCCGTACTGTCTCGTTCATCTATCACTCTCTGTACTTACTGACAATCATTGTCCCGTGCACACATCACTTCTGTGTTCACTGAACTACATTGTCGCTTTCTGCAATCATGTTAACTCACTGATCCACAGCATGCTGTTCACCCGTCACCACTGTACTCATTGCTCTCTCCTGTCTCGTTCACAAATCCTCACGATACTCACTGACCTAGACAGCAGCGTTCACTCCTCACCTGTTTGCACACTGATCCACACTTTACTGTTCTGCCACCAGCACTTTACTCACTGACCTGCAATGTCCCATTCACCCAACAAACCTACAGGTGCTGACCTACGCGGTCCTGTTCATTGATTACTCCTGTAATCAGTGTCTGACGCTAAGGCTTATTCAATTTCTAGTATTGTTGTTTGGGTCATAATACGTCATTTGTGTTCGACTGTCAGATAGACCTGCTACTGCACTATTCCATACCTGTACAAGTAATCACTCAGTTGAAGAAGTTTCTCTCTTAAGTAATATGTTGCAGATTTCCTCCACGGGATATTCAGCATGGAGACAGGTCATCTTTTCGCTCGGCGAATGCTGCTGTTAATGTTCCACAAGATCTTCCGCTCACACACATCACCTGAAACTATCAACATTTCCAATTCGCGCATCGTTCAGGCACTTGCTAAGTTACCCTGTCCAATATAAAGAATTTCTTACAGAATAGAAGAATGCTATTCGGCCCAGTGCCCATAATCATTTCCGAGCCCTGATCCCCCTTAAGCTACTTCTCTGTGATACCCGGTATATTGTCCCCATTAAATTCAATTGAACGACAAGCTGATTTACATTGTTTCGTGTACTTTGTGAATTTCACTGCAACAGCCTCAGTGTTGCATTAACTATCCCCTTTCTCATACTTTTCCACTGTGCCTGAAGTTAGATTATTGACCAGCTCTATTCTCCCTCTCTTTTACTTGTTCTGGAAACATTAAAAACCTCTCTTATGCCCTACCACTTCAACTGATTTACAGTCAATGTGAGCACTCTTTTTAACCCTTTGAAATCGACGTTTCGGGCAAAAGCCGGGCTTT
>NW_025202244.1:4500-7678 GCF_004010195.1 Chiloscyllium plagiosum
CGTGCACAGTTCCCCGTTCTCCCCTCGGTCAGACCCACACTCGGAGCACCGTGCACAGTTCCCCGGTGGCCCCTCAGTCAGACCCACACTCGGAGCACCGTGCACAGTTCCCCGGTCTCCCCTCGGTCAGACCCACACTCGGAGCACCGTGCACAGTTCCCCGGTCTCCCTCAGTCAGACCCACACTCAGAGCACCGTGCACAGTTCCCCGGTCTCCCCTCGGTCAGACCAACACTCGGAGCATCGTGCACAGTTCCCCGGTCTCCCCTCGGTCAGACCAACACTCGGAGCATTGTGCACAGTTCCCCGGTCTCCCCTCGGTCAGACCCACACTCGGAGCACCGTGCACAGTTCCCCGGTCTCCCCTCGGTCAGACCCACACTCGGGGCACCGTGCACAGTTCCCCGGTCTCCCCTCGGTCAGACCCACACTCGGGGCACCGTGCACAGTTCCCCGGTCTCCCCTCGGTCAGACCCACACTCGGGGCACCGTGCACAGTTCCCCGGTCTCCCCTCGGTCAGACCCACACTCGGAGCATCATGCACTGTTCCCCGGTTTCCCTCGGTCATACCCACACTCGGAGCACCGTGCACAGTTCCCCGGTCTCCCCTCAGTCAGACCCACACGCGGAGCACCGTGCGCATTTCCCCGGTTTCCCTCGGTCAGACCCACACTCGGAGCACCGTGCGCAGTTCCCCGGTCTCCCCTCGGTCAGACCCACACTCGGAGCACCGTGCACAGTTCCCCGGTCTCCCCTCGGTCAGACGCACACCCGGGGCACGTTCCCCGGTCTCCCCTCGGTCAGACCCACACTTGGAGCACCGTGCACAGTTCCCCGGTCTCCCCTCGGTCAGACTCACACACGGAGCACTGTGCACGGTTCCCCGGTCTCCCTCGGTCAGACCCTCACTCGGAGCACCGTGCACAGTTTCCTGGTCTCCCCTCAGTCAGACCCACACTCGGAGAACCGTGCACAGTTCCCCAGTCTCCCTCGGTCAGACCCACACTCGGAGTGCCATGTGCCAAGACAAAGTTGGGGAGGCGTGGGGCCTTCTGGGATCTTTCTGTTCCCCCTTGTCCTGCTCTCTTTTGTTAACATTGATGCCTGGGTTCAGTTTCAGGGCTGGGTACGGCGCCTCTCTTCTACGCCCCAGCCGTTATTCCCGGTGACCGGTACGCGGCCGCCCGGTTGGCAGAGCTCAGCCAGCACCGCCCCCTGGGCCGGACTCAGTCTGCCCCCCTTCCCCAGAGCCCCCGGTCTGTCCAGCAGAAGCTGCAGACCCAGCAGCTGGACCAGCTCCTCCTGGAGAGACTCAAGCAGCAGACCCACCTCGGCAAGGTAAGGAGGGGCTTGCGGTGGTGGGGCTGGGTGGGGTCCAGAGCAGGGGGTGTGGAGAGGGCATTGGCAATCACTGGATCAACCCAGCGTTCGGAGTTCGCGCGGTTCAGGGCTAACGCAGTCTGCGTGCGTTCGGGTGGATATTCAGTGGCGATTGTGATCCTGCGCTGAGGTAGTCGCGGTCTCTCCTAATGTATCACTGGTCACCCAGTAGCCGGACTGGAATGAGAATGGAATGCGTTCCACGTGTGAGGCTGTCAGTCACTGTTAAAGTTATAAATCACACCGCACCAGGTTACAGTCCAACAGGTTTATTTGCAAGCAGTCAGTATCAGAGCACTGCCCCTCCATCAGGTAGGTCTTGGGGCAAGTTCACTGGACACAGGATTTATCCCCAATCCATCGCAAGCACCTCCCCCCATCGTAACTATTCATTCAGGGGAACATAGTGTTGGCTTCTGTGCTGTTTGGGTTTCCTTACAGACTCACAGACACGTACAGCACGGAAACACACCCTTCGGCCCGACTCGTCCGTGCTGACCCAGATGTCCCTAACCTAACCCGGTCCCCGTTCCCCAGCACTTGGCCCATCTCCCTCTAAACCCTTCCTGTTCCTGTCCCCCATCCAGGTGCCTTTTAAATGCTGTCATTGTACCAGCCCCCACCACTTCCTCTGGCAGCTCCTCCCACACACGCGCCACCCTCTGGGGGAAAAGGTTACCCCTCGGGTCCCTTTCACCTTAAACCTACGCCCCTCTAGTTCAGGATTACCCCACCCCAAAGGGGAAAGGACTTTGTCTATTTACCCTATCCACGCCCCCCTTGTGATTTTATAAACCTCTATAAGGTCACCCCTCATGTAAATTTTTTCTGAACCCTTTCAAGTTTCACAACATCCTTCCAATAGGGAGGAGAACAGAATTGCACGCTATATTCCAAAAGTGGCCTAACCAATGCCTGTACAGCCGCAACATGACCTCCCAACCCCTGTACTCAATACTCTGACCGATAAAGGAAAGCAAACCCAACACCTCCTTCACTATCCTATCTACCTGCGACTCCACTTTCAAGGAGCTATGAACCTGCACTCCAAGGTCTCTGTGTTCAGCAACACTTCCCCCCAGGACCTCACCGTTAAGTGGATAAGTGTGTGTGTATAGAGGGAGTGGGGAGAGAGGGAGATGGGAAATGGGGAGGGAAGGAATGGAGAGTGGCGAGGGGAACTAATGGTTTCTGTTCTTTTCTCACCCCCTGCCACACTCACCTCATTCCCTCCCTTCCCATTCCTTCCCTGCCTCCCTCTATCCATCTCCCTCCACCTCCTTCCCTCCCTCCCTCCAACTCCTTCCCTCCCTCTGGCTCCTTCCCTTCTTTTCTCTATCTCCCTCCCTTTCTCCATCTCCCTCCATTTCTCCCTGCCTCCCTCGATCTCTCCCTCTCCATCTCTCTCCCTCCCTCCTTCCCCACCCCCCCGCGGTGGTCCAGCTGATGAGTAAGCGGCGACTCAGTCATGGTGAGGAGGGGGAGTCAGAGAGGAAGGGGCCAGGACGAGGTGGACCCTCGGACCGACCCCGACTCACCGAGGACAGGACGGAGGATGGGCCGAATGGGCTGGGCTCAGGAAACAGCAGTGAGGCTCACAGCCCACAGGTAACTGGGGTTAGAGACTGAGGAAGCCTCCCTCTACACCGTTCCCCACTCCCAGGGACAGGGCGTTAGATACAGGGTACAGCTCCCTCTACACCGTTCCCCACTCCCAGGGACAGGGGGTTAAATACAGAGTAAAGCTTCCTCTACACCATCCTCCACTCCCAGGGACAGGGGGTTGGATACAGAGTA
>NW_025202245.1:0-3799 GCF_004010195.1 Chiloscyllium plagiosum
GACAGACTTCCCCAAGCCTGTCCCTCACCACTGTCCACACACTGCCAACAATGTGACCATCACTGCTGTCCATATACTGACCCAGCCTGACCATCACCGCCGTCCAACATCGCCCCCAGCCTGACCCTCACCGCCATCCACACACCACCCACAGGCTGACCCTCACCGCCGTCCACACAACGCCACTATCATTACCCTCTGCGTCATTCAACACCACCCACAGTCTGACTCCCACTGCCGTCCACACACCGCCCGCAGTCTGACCCTCACTGCCGTCCACACACCGCACCAGACTGGCCCTCAGCGCCGTCAAGTAACGCCCCCAGCCTGACCATCGTTGTCACCAACACAGCGACCCACCTTGACACTCACTGCCGTCCATACACCATTCCCAGCCTGACGCTCACAGCCGTCCACACACTGACAACAGCCTGACCCTCACCGCTGTCGACATACCATCCCACGCCTGACTCTTACTGCCGTTCAACACCAGCAACAGCCTGACCTTCACCACCGACCAACACTGCCCCCAGCCTGACCCTCACTGCGGTCCACAATCTGCCCCAGACAGGCTCTCACCGCCGTCGACATACCGCCCCCAGCCTGAACCTCAACCCTGCCCACACGCCATCCCCAGCCTGACCACACCGCCGTCCAAGTCCGCCAACAAACTGACCCTCAGTGCGATCCAACACCACGCCCAGTCTCACCCTCACTACTGCCCTCACACCGACCCCTGCTTGACCCTCACTGCCCTCCACACACTGACCCCTGCTTGACCCTCATCGCCATCAACACACCACTCCCTGCCTGACATTCACTGCCGTCCACACATCGGCCACAGCCTGACTCTCAGTGCCCCCCACACACTGCCAATAATCTGACCATCACTGGCATCCACACACTGCCCCAAGCCTGACCCTCACCGCCGTCGAATATCGAACCCAGCCCGACCCTCACTGCCATACAAATACCGCCTCCCAGCCTGACCCTCACTGCTGTCCTCACACTGCCCCCTGCCTGATCCCCACCGCCGTCCACACATCGCCCCTACCCTGACCCTCACTGCCATCTAAATACTGCCACCAGCCTGACCCTCACTGCCCCCACAAACCGACTACAGCCTGATTCTCAGTGCCGTCAGCACACCGCCCCCAGCCTGACCCTCACTGCACCGACACACCAGCTACAGTCTGCCACTCACCAATCCCCAACCAAACCGCCCCCAGCCTGATCCTCACTGCCCCCAGCCTGACCCTCACCGCCATTCAATACTACCCACAGCCTGACCCTAACCACCGTCCACACACCGCACACAGACTGACATTCACTGCACCAACACTTAACCCCCAACCTGACCCTCACCACACCCCACACACCACATCCCAGCCTGACACTCACCGCCCCCGACACTCTGCCCACAGTCTGACACTCACCACTCCTCAAAAAAAACCGACTCCGTGCCTGACACTCACCGCCCCCAGCCTAACCCTCACCGCCGTCCAACATCGCTCCCAGCCCAACCCTCACTGCTGGCAAAACACCACACCAGCCTGACCCGCACAGCCGCCCACACATCGCCTCTCTGCCTGCCCCTCACCGCTGTCCACACACCGCCCGAGCCTGACCCGCACCGCGGTTTAACACCGTCCCAGCCTGAATCTCACCGCCGTCCAATATCGCCCCCAGCCCAACCTTCACTGCCGTCCATACAGTGCCCCCAACCTGTCCCTCCCTTCCGTCCAACACCGTCCCCAGTCTGAACCTCACCACCACCCAACACCGCCCCAAACCTGGCCCAAACCGCCGTCCAGACACCACCCCCAGCCTGACCCTCACAGCCGCCCACGCATTGCCCCTTGCCTGACCTTCACTGCCATCCACACTCGGAGACCAGACTGACCCACACTGCCGTTGAACACTGCCCCATCATGACACTCACCACCGTTCAACACCAGCCCTCGCCTGACCCTCACAACCGTCCACACACCGTCCGCAGCCTGACCCTCACCGCCGTCGACACAACGTCCCCAGCCTGAACCTCACCGCTGTCCAACACCGCCAACAGTCTGTCCCTCACCACCATCCAACACCACGCCCAAACTGACCCTGACCGCCGTCCAACACCACGCCCAGCCTTACCCTCACTGCCACCCGCACACCGACTCATGCCTGACCCTCACCGCCGTCCACACAACGACCCTGAAAGATCCTCACTGCCGTCCACGCACTGGCTCCAGCATGACCCTCACTGGCCCCTACGCACCGACCACAGCCTGTCCCTCACCGCTGGCTACACACTGCCAACAATGTGGCCATCACTGCCGTCCACACACTGCCCCCAGCTTGACCCTCACTGCTGTCCAAAACCGCACCACGCCTGCCGCTCACTGCCCCGACACACTGCCCCAGCCTGTCCCTCAACGCTGTCCACACACTGCCAACAATGTGACCATCACTGCTGTCCACATACTGCCCCCAGCCTGACCATCACCGCCGTCCAACATCGCCCCCAGCCTGACCCTCACCGCCATCCAAACACCACCTACATCCTGACCCTCACCGCCGTCCACACAACACCGCTGTCTTGACCCTCTGCGCCATACAATACGACCCGCAGTCTGACTACCACTGCAGTCCCCACACCACCCCAGTCTGACCCCACTACCGTCCACACACCGCACCAGACTGGCCCTCAGCGCCGTCAAACAACGCCCGCAGCATGACCATCATTGTCACCCACACAGCGACCCACCTTGACACTCACTGCCGTTCATACACCATTCCCAGACCGACTCTCACAGGCGTCCACACACTGACAACAGCCTGACCCTCACCGCTGTCGACACACCATCCCCCGCCTGACTCTCACTGCCGTTCAACACCTCCAACAGCCTGACCTTCACCACCAACCAACACCGCCCCCAGCCTGACCCTCACTGCGGTCAATAAACTGCCCCAGACTGGCCCCCACCGCCGTCGACATACCGCCCCCAGCCTGAACCTCAACCCCGCCCACACGCCATTCCCAGCCTGACCACACCGCCGTCCAACTCCGCCAACAATCTGACCCTCAGTGCGATCCAACACCACGCCCAGTCTTACCCTTAGTCCCGCCCTCACACCGACCCCTGCTAGATCCTCATCGCCATCAACACACCACCCCCTGCCTGACATTCACTGCCGTCCACACACCGGCCCCAGCCTGACCCTCACTGCCCCCCACACACTGCCAATACTCTGACCATCACTGCCATCCACACACTGCCCCCAGCCTGACCGTCACCGCTGCCCAACACCGCCTCCAGTCTGACCCTCACCACTATCCAAACAACCGCCCCCAGCCTGACCCTCACCGCCGTCCTGACACTTCCCCCCGCCTGGCCATCACTACCATCCAACATCGCCCCCAGGCTGACCCTCTGCGCCATTCAACACCGCCCACAGCCTGACCCCCACTGCCGTCCACACACCACCCCCACTCTGACCCTCACTGCCATCCACACACCATTCCCAGCCTGACCCTCACCACCATCGACAGACTTTCCCCAGACTAATCCTCACTACCGTCCAACACCACCCCCAGCCTGACCCTCACCGCCGTCCAACATCACCCCCAGCCTGACCGTCAATGCCGTCCACACACTGCCCCCGCACTGACCCACAACACCATCCACCAACTGCCCAAGCCTGACTCTCACCGCCATCCACACACCGCCCCCAGCCTGACCCTCTCAGACCCCGTCATCATACTTGGTTCAACACTGCCCCCTCCCCAACCACTTCCACCACCGACCCT
>NW_025202245.1:4353-7679 GCF_004010195.1 Chiloscyllium plagiosum
GGATGAGAGGTGACCTACGAGAAGTTTCTAAAATAATAAGAGGTATAGGGTTAATGGTAGTTGTCTTTTCCCTAGGAGAGGGGATTTCAAATACAGGGGGCACATTTTTAAGATGTGAGGAGAGAAATTTTAAAGATATAGGATGCGATTTCTTTACAAGAGGGTGGTTTGTATGTGCAGTGAACTTCCTGAGGAAGTGGTGGATGCAGCTACAATTACAATGTTTAAAGGACATTTGGATAAGTACGAGAATGGGGAAGGTTTGGAGAGATATGGGCTCGGAGCAGGCAGATAGGACTCATTTATTTCAGAATTACGTTCAGCATGGACTGGTTGGACCGAAGGGTCTGTTCCACGCTGTATGGCTCTATTAGGATTCTATTACTGAGTAGACATGATCTATTTGGATTTTCTGAAGGCCTCTGACAAGGTGTAAGAACCCATGGCGTTCAGGGCAATGTACTGACATGGATAGAGGATTGGCTGACTGGCAGGTGGCAGACAGTGGGGATGTAACAGGGGTCTTCTGTCAGGGTGGCTGCCAGTGATGAGTGGAACTCTGCAGGGGTCAGTGTTGGGACCATAACTCTCCACACAAAATATTAATGATCTCAGAGAAGGATCTAAGGATATTGTTGTGAAGTTTGTAAATGACACAAAGTTAAGTGGAGGGGCAAGTCGTATTGAGGAAGCAAGGAGGCAACAGAAAGACATAGACAGGCTGCAAGGGTGGGCAAAGAAGTGGCAGATGGAATACAATGTGGGAAAGTGTGAGGCCATGCATTTTGATCGGAAGAATAAAAGTGAATTTTATAGCTAGAGAAAGGCTTCAGAAATCTGAGGAAGAGTTTGGAATCCTGGTTCAGGATTCTTTAAAGGTTAACATGTCGGTTCAGTTGATATTCATGTCAAGAGGGCTAGAATACAAAAGCAGTTTAGGGCTCAATATCTAAGGAAAGATGTACTGGATTGGAGGGGACCCAGAGAAGTCATCGAGTCATGGAGATGTACAGCAGGGAAACGGACCGTTGGGTCCAACCATCCATGTCGATCAGTTATCCTGCATAAATCTACTCCCATTTGCTAACACTTGGCTCATATCCTTTCCTATCCATATCCCCATCCAGATGCCTTTTAAATGCTATAATTGTACCAGTCTTCACTACTTCCTCTGGCAGCTCATTCCATATACACACCACACTCTGTGTGAAAAAATTCCCTTTAGGTCCCTTTTAAATATTTCCCCTCTCATCTTAAACCTATGCTGTCTATTTTAGACTTTCCCATCCCAGGGAAAAGACCTTGTCTATTTACCCTATCCATGTCCCTCATGATTTTATAAACCTCTATAAGGTTCCCCCCTTCAGCCTCTGATGCTCCAGGGAAAACAGCCCCAACCTATTCAGCCTTCCATAGCGAGTTTTGAGAAGATTTGTAGCTCAGGTTGAGGTTTTGGATGTAAGTTTGCTCACTGAACTGCAACGTTCATTTCCAGACGTTTCGTTACCTTTCTAGGTAACATCTACAGTGGACCTCATGCGAAGCAATGATGAAAATTCCTGCTTTCTATTTATGTGTTTGGGTTTCTTTGGGTTGGTGATGTCTTTTCCTGTGGTGATGTTATTTTTTGTGGTGAAGTCACTTCCTGTTCCTTTTCTCAGGAGGTGGTAGATGGGGTCTAACTCAATGTGCTTGTTGATAGAGTTCCGGGTGGAACAACAAACACATTGAGTTAGACTACATCTACCACCCCCTGAGAAAAGGAACAGCAAGTGACTTCACCACAGGGAATGACATCACCAACTCAAACATATAAATCGAAAGCAGAATTTTCAGCATTGCTTCGCATGAAGTCCACTGAAGATGTTACCTAGAAAGGTAACGAAACATCAGGAAATGAACCTTTCAGCTCAGCGAGCAAACCTACATCCAAAAGCCTCTCTGTGTAGCTCAAATCCTCTAACACTGGCAATACCCTTTGGGGTGGCACGATGGCTCAGTGGTTAGCACTGCTGCCTCACAGTACTAGGGACCCGGGTTCAACTCCTGCCTTGGGCAACTGTCTGTGTGGAGTTTGTACATTCTCCCCTTGTCTGCGTGGGTTTTCTCCCACAGTCCAAAGATGTGCAGGTGAGGTGAATTGGCCATGCTAAGTTGTCCATAGTGTTAGGTGAATGTAGGGGAATGGGTCTGGGTTGGTTGCTTTTTGGAGGGTCGGTATGGACTTGTTGGGCCGAAGGACCAGTTTCCACACTGTAGGGCATCTAATAATTGTAAATTTTTTCTGAACTCTTTCAAGTTTAACAACATCCTTCCTATCGCAGGGAGACCAGAATTGCAAACAATATTCCAAAAGTGGCCTAACCAATGTCCTGTACAGCCGCAACATGACCTCCCAATTCCTATACTCAATGCACTGACCAATAAAGGAAAGCATACCAGACACTTTCTTCACTATCCTATCTTCCTGCGACTCTACTTTCAAGGAGCTATGAACCTGCATTCAAAAGTCTCTTTGTTCAGCAACACTCCCCAGAACCTTACCATTAATTGTATAAGTTCTGCTCTGATTTGCTTTTCCAAAATGCAGCACCTCACATTTATCTAAATTAAACTCGATCTGCCACTTCTCAGCCCTTTAGTCCATATGATCAAGATCCTGTTGTAATCTGAGGTAACTTTCTTTGCTGTCTATTACAACTCCAATTTCAGTGTCATCTCCAAACTTACTGGGGGATTCAAGATGGCAGCAATCTGAATAGATCAGCCTTGCTGAGCTCTGCACCCCGACTTAAGATAGTAATATCTTTCCACCCCCACCTTAGTTATTTTTGGGAAAAAAGTATTGTTAGATGGTAAAACAACTGTTTAAATCCTTTCTCAAGCATGCGAGAATGACTAAGGGGAAGCAAACAGCCAAGTCTCAACACTCAGGACACTCTGAATCAGTGGGTGGGCCCGAGACTGTAAGTGGGGCAGCAGCTGCAGCTCCCTCACCAGCTGTGATAGAAATGCCTGCACAGCACAACATCATGGACAAACTCTGAGCAAAGCACACAGAGGCAACACACCCATTCTGATTTCTCGCTGTCAGCTGCAGGAACATCTGTCTATGTCTCTGACTAGTGGGTCAGACTAGTGAGTCCTACTACAATCATTTGCTAGGAACCTGACCTACCCCACGTTACATTGGAGCCAGTCTTGGTACCAGAAACCTGGCTGTCAGTGCTACATTCCCCTGAGAGTATATCACCTCCTACATTTTCAAAACCAGCATCCCTGTTTGAGATGGGGATAACCACAGAAGACTCCTGCACTACCTTCCT
>NW_025202246.1:0-7679 GCF_004010195.1 Chiloscyllium plagiosum
ACTGACCCATTGTATCCTGATGAAGTAGATAATGATTGACAGTATTTTAAGATGTCACAACATCTCCTAAAGTGAAGAACAGATAAAATTGACTCCTTACTTTCCTTTAAAGGGCCATCTCATGAATTAGGGTCCGTTCATGATGACAACCTCTGTGGTGCCCTGAATAGACTGAAGGGTAAACCTGATGTGACTTGAACCCAGAGCTTGTTGAAGCGGGGACACTTCCCAATGGATCACAACAATGTCCTACACATTGAACAGGAGAGAATCAAATAAAGCTCAATGTCAAAGTCATTTAACTCACCAAGACCAGAATACTGGTTCCCCATGTCAACCCAGTAAACCTCCCTCCCTTATGGCCCAATAAGTAACAGTGCTGAAGGAAGAGGCAGCTGAACCCAAAGACAATGGAGGAGCCGCAAAAAAAAGATTGATATGGACTTCAGGAAGGTGTTCAACAAGGTTGCTCATGGGAGTCTGGTTAGCAAGGTTAGATCTCATGGAATACAGGGAGAACAAGCCATTTGGATACAGAGCTGTCTCGAAGGTAGAAGACAGAAGGTGGTGGTGGAGGGCTGCTTTTCAGTCTGGAGGCCTGTGACCAGTGGTGTGCCACAAGGATTAGTGCTGGGTCCACTACTTTTTGTCACTTTTATAGATGATTTGGATGTGAACTTAGGAGGTATAGTTAGTAATTTTGCAGATGCAGTGGACAGCGAAGAGGGTTAGGTCAGAATACAATGGGATCTTTATCAGATGGGCCAATGGGCTGAGGAATGGCAGAAGGAGTTTAATTTTGATAAATGTGAGGTGCTGCATTTTGGAAAGGCAAATCAGAGCAGGATTTATACACTTAATGTTAAGGTCTTGAGGAGTATTGTTGAACAAAAAGACTTTGGAGTGCAGCTTCATAGTTCCATGAAAGTGGTGTCAAAGGCAGATAGAATAGTGAAAAAGGTGTTTGGTATGCTTTCCATTATTGGTCAGAACATTGAGTATATGAGTTGGGAGGTCATGTTATGGCTGTACAGGACATTGATGAGGCTACGTTTGGAATTTTGTGTGCAATTCAGAAGGATGTTGTGAAACTTGAATGGGTTCAGAAAAGATTTACAAGGATGTTGCCAGGATTGGAGGATTTGAGCTATAGGGAGAAGCTGAATAGGCTGGAGCTGTTTTCCCTGGAGCATCGGAGGCTGAGGGGTGACCTTCCAGGGGTTTATAAAATCATGAGGGGGATGGATAGGATAAATAGATAAGGTTTTTTCCTTAGGATGTGGGAACTAGAGGGCATAGATTTAGTCTGGGAAGGAAAAGATATAAAAGGGACCTAAGGGGCAACTTTTTCACACACAAGATGATGCATGTATGGAATGAGCTACCAGTGGAAGTGGTAGAAGCTGGTACAATTACAGCATTTAAGAGGCATCAAGATGGGTCTATGAATAGGAAGGATTCAGAGGGATGTGGGCCAGATGCTGACACATGGGACGATATTGGGTTGGGATATCTGGTCGGCATGGACGAGTTTGTAGGGGGTAGTGTAATTTTTAAACGGTTAGCTGCATTTTAGTCTTTTCGACCTTATAGTAAACACAAGCAGACACTCGAAAATGTTGCCGGACCTCCCCCATGTTTTTATGAATGAAACAATTGTAACAGCTTTCCTCGATAGTTGAGAGACCGCCCTTAACCACAGTTGTACAACATCATCCATATAAGGAAAGAACGGGCAGCTCGAACACTGATTGGCCAAGTGAATAACAAAATAATCGCAGGCACCAGAACCCAAATAAGGAAAACAGTGGGGAAGGAGAAAGTGAGGTCTGCAGATGCTGGAGATCAAAGTTGAAACTTTATTGCTGGAACAGCACAGCAGGTCAGGCAGCATCCAGGGAACAGGAGATTCGACGTTTTGGGCACAGGCCCTTCTTCAGGGAACCCTAGCACTCATTGGTCAAGACAGCAGTAGGAGACCCAGCCCACATATACGTGTATATAATGCGTGGAGATTACTATACATGTGTGTGTACCTACGGGGAACTGCACCCGACTTTGCAAAGTTGAATGAAAAAGTTTTGGACAGACTCCTCCGTGTCTTTGTTCCTGGGCAGGGAAACAAAAGTGCCGGAGATGGGGCCGGACAGCCGCTTATCTCGCACAAGTTGGACCACAGGGTCTGTTTCTGTGCTGTACATCCGTATGACTCTATCGCTCTACAATAGGTCTGAGTAGTTCACAAGGAGATGCCAAGAGGGAAGATGGGTACTTCAAAACCACCTATTGAAGCAGTGAAGAAAAACAGGAACAAGGCCATTGGGCAACAATTGTACTGAAAAGTGAAGATTCTGTATGATTCACTCAAAATGAGGAGGTGAAATGGTCCCATTCTATTATTACCAGGTTATTAATCTGGTGACCCAGGTAAGGTTCTGGGGAATGAGATTCAAATCACACAATGTTAGATGTTCCTTTTTGTCAGTCTGGATTAACAGGCTCGTGATGGCCATGACCTATCGAGTAGAAAGTCTGTCCCTGGTTGGTTCAAATATCATTCCAGACACACAGCAATGCGAGTGACTTCCCAGTGGCTTCTGGGCAATTCGGGAGGGATAATGAATGCTGGCCCAGCCAGTGGCAACTGGATGCCTTGAATGAATCAAAACAAAGAGTCCATGGAAGGTGACGAAACCAAACCCATATTGTCCTCAGGATTCAGGGATTTCTGAGCAGTGTGATTGACTGCTCTGAGTGTGAAAATGTTCAGCAGGATTGTGGAGAGGACAACCCAGCTTACAATTACGAGTCCCAAAGCCAGGTCATGCAGCAGAGACAAGGAATAATGTGTCTTGACAAAACTATGAAAAAGCAAAATGGAAGTCTTTACAAAAAACGATGCATTCACGGAGAGGATTCAAGGAGAAGAAATACAGAACAGACTTTCAGACTCTGCTCCCAAATCGAGAAGGCCAACTGATGGGGACGGTGAAAGTTAGGAGATGTCAGATAGTACAGACAAGCAGGAAATATGGAGGGACCTGAAACCAGGAACTGTAAATATTCTAGTCACCACCAAACCACCAAGGGATTCAGGAAAACACAGGGAGTGGTTAGAATGTGGAACCCGCCCATACACCAAGTGGTTAACACAGTGACCATTGTTGTACTGAAGGGGAAGCTTGATTGACACTTGAGGGAGGAAGCAACAGAGGGAAGTGCTGTCAAAGTGAGAAAAAGAAGGGTGGGGGGGGAACTTGTGCAGAACATGATCACCACCGAAGACCAACAGAATTCTTTAAGTTCCATTTGCATGAGCCTTAATTTACTGTTCAGATTACTTCATATAATTCTTTACGTGCTGAACTTTTATTCGTTCGTGGGGTGTAGGTGTTGTGAGCGGGTGTTACCGGTCCCATATTGTTGTCACAAAGGTACTAGCGAGCTGGTGCAGTTCATGATGTTATAACCCTCACTAATACTTCATTATTTTTATTTCATCAGTTTTACTTTGGAGCTGGGAATTAAAAAGATGTGAGCTGAAGATGACAAACAAGTTTTGGTTTCCTTGTGAGGCCAGGCCTGGAAGTTATTTGCAGATTGCTTCTTGATCAAAACCATTCCATAGAACAGGTGTGAGCTGGGAGAGCAGTCTGTTTAAACAGATAATAGATCTTGATCATTAATTTTTTGCCATTACCTCGATCAATCCACTCTGGGGGAGACCTTCTGCTCAAGCTGATGGTAGATGTTGAATGGTAACCGGGACCTCGTGGGGAGATGGTCAGGGTGAGAGTGAAAAGCCACAGTTTTAAACTGGATTTTGGTCTGTGTTTTCAGGGAGCAGGAGTTTTGATGCAAAAGCATGAAGTTTTGAAAGCTCCCTGACTAACCTTCCATTGGCATCGATTGGAAGCTCAGAGAATAGAAACCCAGTTCCAAGTATTACTGAGTTCATCGGAGTGAGCTGAAACTTTGACCCTGATTGATATCTCCAGAAAGTCAAACCAAGAAACAATTATCCTGTGGATATCCTGCCTGTGGAACTAAAGTATCATGAGAACCACTTGCATGATCTGGCCAGTTTTGTTGTTGTATTGTATTTATCCCTTAACTGTGTTGGTCATCTGTCAGTATTTGTGTGAATGGGGCTGAAATGAAAAAAAATTGTGAATAGACATCAAGTGGACTATTTTGCTCTTTAATTTTGTTGAAATTTCACTCTGCGACAGTCACTGTATTGTTCATAAATTGCTAAGTATTTTGTTTAAGTTACAAATCAGTGCCATTTGGATCAATTCTGAAGGTCTTTGAAGGCAAATGGAATTGAGAAAATTGGAGATTAGAATTTCAAAGAGCAGAGAAAGAGATAGAAAGGGAAGAGAAAGAAAAAAATTTCAAAGAGCATTAAAGCTTAAAAAATTGGAACGAGAGTGGCAAGAGAAAGAAAAGTAACAGGAATTGAAAATGATGCCATTTAGGAGCAGTGGGTCAGTGGTTAGCACTGCTGCCTCACAGCATCAGCAACCCAGGTTTGATTGCACCCTTGGGACCTTCTAAAAGGGGCAGCACGGTGGCTCAGTGGTTAGCACTGCTGCCTCACAGTGCCAAGGAAACAGGTTCAATTCCCAACCATCTGTGTGGATTATGCACATTCTCCCCGTGTCTGCTTGGGTTTCCTCTGGGTGCTCCGGTTTCCTCCCACAGTCCAAAGATGTGCAGGTTAGGTGAATTGGCCAGGCTAAATTGCCTGTAGTGTTCGGTGCATTAGTCAGAGGTAAATGTAGGGGAATGGGTCTGGGTGGGTTGCTCTTCGGAGGGTCGGTGTGGACTTGTTGGGCCGAAGGGCCTGTTTCCGCACTGTAGGGAATATAATCTACTCAATGAGATCCACTGGGCCCACATTTCAATCACGACAGCCGGTTTTGTCAAAATTTGAAAAGAAGGAAATGGAAGCAATTTTCATGGTGTTTGAGAAGATAACAGACAAAAGGTGGGCACAAGCAGAACTGACCTTGCCCATGCAAAATAAATTATCTGGTAAAGTAGAAGAGATTTCTACATCCCTGTCACAGGAACAGTGCATGGTTTACGATGAGCTGTTCAATGTGGATAGGAGTTGGTCCTGGAAACATCCAGTTGGAGGTTTTGGAACTTATGGAAACAGCCTGGACAAACATAGACTGAGCTTCAGAGATTTAAGATAATGTCTATTCATGGATAAGAGCATTTAAACCTGTCAATACTTACAATGTTACAAAGAGAAATTATTCATAGAATCCCTACAGTGTGGAAACAGGCCTTTTGACCCAACATGTCCACACTGAACCTCCCGAAGAATATCCCACACAGACCCATTCCCTTACTATTTAACATTTCCCCTGACTAACCTACACATCCCAGAACACTATGGGCAACTTAGTATGGCCAATTCACCTAACCTGCACATCTTTAGACTGTGGGAGGAAACCAGAGCACCCAGAGGAAACCCACACAGACTCAGGGAGAATGTGCAAAGAATGGCATGGTGGCTCAGTGGCTAGCACTGCTGCCTCACATCACCAGGGTCCCAGGTTCGATTCCAGCCTTGGGTGACCGTCTGTGTGGAGTTTGCACATTCTCCCCGTGTCTGCATGGGTTCCCTCCCACAGTCCAAAGATGTGCAGGTCAGGTGGATTGGCCATGCTAAATTGCCCATAGTGTTAGGTGCATTAGTCAGAGAGAAATGGGTCTGGGTGAGTTACTCTTCGGAGGGTCGGTGTGGACTTGTTGGTCCGAAGGTAAAAACAATGACTACAGATGCTGGAAACCAGATTCTGGATCAGTGGTGCTGGAAGAGCACAGCAATTCAGGCAGCATCCGAGGACAGGCAAAATCGACGTTCCGACGTTGTTGGTCCGAAGGGCCTATTTCCACACTGTAGGGAATCTCATCTAAATCCACACAGACACTTACATGAGGCTGGAATCAAATCACGGTCCCTGGCGCTGGGAGGCAGTAGCACTAACCACCGGGCCACCCTATTATTTTAAAAGTATTTAAGTCATCCTAATCTTCTGTAAACATGTCGAAAACTAAAGTGTACTCAGGGCCACCCTATTGTTTTAAAAGTATTTAAGTCATCCTAATCTTCTGTAAACATGTCGAAAACTAAAGTGTACTCAGGGCAAGACAAGCCGTTATCATGGCTGATGGATACGAACTGATCCTCTGATCTCTTTTTGTGTCAGGCCAGAAATGTGAGAAAAATATAAAGTGGTGAAGGAAAAGGGAGGTAGGTCACCAGGACGGACAGGATGGAATTCCCGAAAATTAACAAGGAAATTGCTGAGGGGGGAGGTTCGGTTCAGAAACTTCAATGTTTCTATTCGACTAAGTTGGGTCATGTGCATTCGGAATGTTGGAAGGTGTGAGGAAAATCTATGGGACTTCTAGGCATCAGCAAAGATGACAAGGGAGCACAATAAAGAGAATAACGTGGAGCACACTGTAGCTCTGACTATAACAAAAAGGCCAGAGGTGAGTTCTGTCATGAGTACAGTAATGTGTAAGGGAGATGAGAGGTTCCTTTTGTTGAAAGGGAAAGTGACTCCTTTCCTTCAGGTGAGGTAGCTAAACCCTTAACTGTATTAAGAGATACAGGGACAACATAAGCCCTTTTACTGGAGAAAGGATTGCTTTTCCTCCAGTGAGTTTGATGGGAGCCAAGGTTAACAAATGTGATTGGTGGAGAATATTTTCCTGTTTCATTATATAAAATAAATTGGAAAGTGCTTTATCAGGAGACGTACTTATTGGAGTCGGAAAGATATTACCGATTGAGGGAGTAGACTTGCTGCTGGAGAATGATTTGGCCGGAGTGAAGGTAATAGTTTTGCTCAGAATTACAGAATACCTAAAGGACATTCAAAAGACAAAATAATTATGGATCAAGTTCTTGGTATCTTTCCTTTGTGTGGAGTAACCAGAGGGATGCTTAAACAAAACCAATCCAAACGGGTTGATGAGACCCCACAAGCAAGTGCAAGGATAGCTGAAACATTCCAGAGAGGTGAAGATATTGCAGGCGGAGTGCTGGGTTTGACATCCTGAGTTACAGACCAGAAAACAGATCCTGAATTAAACAGTGCAGCCAATTCATACTGAGGCAGAGGCTGAAGGAGCTCCACTGTACTATTATCTTCAGAATGCAGTACCAGTGAGGAAGTGGAGGCTGTATCTGAAGGATGGTTAGTTGTACATCAAATAGTGACACCGCAATTTTGTAAAATGTGTCATTATGTCAAGTTGGAGGTAAAACTCAATATGTGATTAAACGAGCACTCCGATTCTTACACCAGTTTATAAGGAATCATTCGGTCATGTACTGGTGGGTTTTATAGGACCATTACCAAAATCCAAGGCTGGAAGTGAATATTTTCTTATCATTCTGGCTGTGACAACTGGATTTTTAGAGACTATTCTCTTTCAAACAATCAGAATTGCAGTGGTAGTGACAAACACTCGCAGAGCTTTTCATTGTTAGGGTCCACCAATCCCGAAGCACAATTTAATCAAGGATCAGACTTCATGACAAAACGTTGTCACGGTAACATCAGTAATTTGGGGATTAAACAACAAAAATTAACTGTGTACTATCCACAAATCCAAAGTGCTTTGGACACAGATTACTGAACTCT
>NW_025202247.1:0-3230 GCF_004010195.1 Chiloscyllium plagiosum
AGATGGGAAATAATAAAATGGAAACAGGTAAACCGTTTTTACACATAGAATTGGTTGCATATGGAATGAGCTGTCAGTGGACGTGATTGGATACATTTACAATGTTTATAAGTCATTTGTACAAATACATGGATGGAAAAGGATTAGGAGTATATGGGCCTGATTTGAAGGAAATGGGGTTAGCGTGGATTGACATTTTGTTCGGCATGGATCCGGTTGGATCAAAGGGCATGTCTGCATGATTTAGGACTCTATGACTCGATTACAGAAAACCCATTGAATAGAGGTGCACAACAAAACAAAATCATCGATACACACAGGAATGCACTAAGATACAGAGACTGAATCACAGGCATCGAGGCACACAGAAACACAGACAAAGACACATGCATACAATCATAAATGCACACAGAAAGATAAACACAGAGACTGAAACACACACACACAAAAAAACACACCACACGCCCCAGACACGCACGTGAAATGGAAAGTTCACGGAAACAGCCACAAATGCAAACTTACACAACACAAGCACACAGGGACAGATAGGCATACTTATCAACATTTACAATAACAAATAACACCTAAGGAATTCCAAACACACACACACACACACACATTCAGACACACATGGACGTTCACACACACAGACAGTCACGGACACAGCCAGGTCGTGCACAAATGCTTTACAGATTCGGAATAAAGTGGAAACATGTAGCTTTGTTGTCTTTACTTGGAATCAAAAGTAGGAGGTGATGCTGACGCACTGCTGACACTGCCCATCTGCTCAACTCCCCCACCCTCACTCATTCATACAGAGGTTTTCATCAACCCAATTACCTTTCAGGTTATCCTTTCATGCCTTCACAACTTATGCCCACTCATAATCTTCCGAGTTGGCCTCCTTCTCACTCCTTCAGTAATTGTCGCTGCTTGAACTTCATTGGTGTTACCATAACTGATTTATTCCCTGCCAACCTTCAAAGTTCTCAAGGTTAACATTACGAGAGAATCTCAACATTGTGCCTTGATGTTCAATCGAGGCATCATTATTGTAGACCTCGCTCGCCCCATCCCCCCGACCCCCAGGGGTCATCTATTTACACTGAGTTCCTTCAAACTGAACCAAAAACTAAATTAGAGCAGCTAGCTCAATATACTGGCGAAATAGCGAGTCAGAGTCTAGGAATCCTGCTGCGCCTTTCTCAGCTCCTTACTGTCCTGCTCCTCATCTCCACCTCCACTCTCCACAAAATTGTTTCATCATCGACAAGGCACAAGTGAATAGTGCCAAACCCACCTATCTGGATTATTGAAGCTGCAATTAAACTAAAGAATCTTGACTGAATCCATGACAATAAAGCTCACTTGATTCGCAAAACATCTACACATATCCACTCTCTCGGCCAGCAATGCTCAATAGCAATGTGTACAATCTACAAGACGCACTCTAAAAATTTACTAAAATTCCTTAGTTAGTATCTTCGAAACCCACGTTCATTTCCATCGAGAAGCACAAGGGCAGCAGATGGATTTGAGCACTAACCCCTGCACTTTTCCCATCAAGACACTCACCATATTGACCTGAAGTATATCACCGTTTATTCAGTGCCGCTCGATTAAAATTGTGGAAGTCCTTCCCTGATGGAATCACAGATCTACACTGAGCACATCGGCTGCATTATTTCAAGAAAGCAGTTCACTGCCACTTTCTCACGGGGCCAAGGACAGAGAGCAATAACTGCTGTCTGACAACGCCTTCCAAATCCCATGAATGAATCGGATGAAGTGTAAGTGAAATATATCGATTGTTCATTCGCTGTCACTCAGACAAAATCCCGTACCTGCCTCCCTGCCATTTTATTGCTGGTCTGTCTGTGGTACACCGACTGAGGCAGTTTTAGAAGGAGTTCAGCCCCACTCTCCTCAAGGGGTACAATTGGGGATTGGCAACAAACGGCGGAACGGCCAATATCGCAGACCAATATCCTGCGAAAGAAAAGTAATGAAGGGTGAGTGAATACAATGGTGCTGTGGTTTCAGACGGACCTGTACGTTGGATGTCCTTCTGCCCTCCCCCACTTTGTCTTGCTCCAATCTCGAGAACTGTCAGTGAAACTGATAACTTTATGCAAGTATTGAGACATGACTGTAAGAAGCAAGGATCCTGACGATGGCAGAAGAACGTAAATCAACAAACAGATCACATGAAGGTTCTCTCCCTCTCTGTATCTGTGAGTTGATTTTCTATTCACATTTTATTCTTATCTCTGTCTCTCTCTCTCTCCCCATCAATCTCTCAGTCTCAATTACTATCGCAGCCGCTATTTTTGTTCCCTCGCTGTTGCCATTCAATACCTGTTTTCGTCTTTTTCTGACGTTTGTATTCAAACACTCACAATCATTACTCAATATCATTTTTTTTACAATTCTTTTTTTCCATGCAGGTTTCCCTCTCTCCAATTCTTCTCTGCCTGTTTTTTTAATCTCTCAAACCTTTTCACCTTCTTTCTCTGTACCTCATTATTCTCTTTCTCAACCACAATTCTCTCTCTGTTGTCCATTATACTGCAACGCCTATCTCTGTTTTCTCTCAGCTTTTCATTATTCTACCTTGTCTATTTTGCTTTCTAACCCCTTTTATCTACATTCTGCCTTCATCATTACTCTCTCTCTAACACCTTAACTGTCTGTCTCTTTGTCCATCATTCCTGTCTCCATCTCCATTTTTCTCTGTAATACATTTATTTATTGCATTTATTGTCGCTTTCCTTCTCTCCTCTTCCTTTCTCAATCTCCATTATCCTTCTCTCTTAGTCGCTCATTACTCACTCTACCTTTATTTCGCACTCTCACTCTGTCTTTTATCCCTTCTTCTGGATGTCTTCACTTTCCTCTTTGGTTCTACTTTGCGATGCAGTGTGTATCTCCAAGTCCAGCAGGATCGAAATCAGCAGCAGGCCTGGCTGGAAATGATGAATGCTGTCTTCACTTTGTCAAGAATCCTTCACATCAGTTACTGATGGATGCATCCACCTGTGGCTATTTACTTACCTTTCAGCCTCCTGCTATCAGTTTTCGCCTCCTCAAAAGGCCACGTTCCGAGGAGTAAGAGCACAGCTTTCATTAACACCTACAAAACGTCCGCAATATCCCAGTGAGATCGATGAAAAACAGGAGTGACATTCAGCGGCCCGGAGACTCTGTAGTGAATAATCACTGAAATTCTC
>NW_025202247.1:3293-4919 GCF_004010195.1 Chiloscyllium plagiosum
TTGTTACGGGCAGGATATGATTTCACCAGAGAGTGGGCTCAGTAGAGAAAATTCTCCAGCGTGATCAGGTTCTGTAATGCAGAGTGCTGGAGAAGCTCAGTTTGTTTTGTGAGAAGCAGAGAAGGTAGAGTGAGGACAAGAGCGAGATACATGAGCGGCATGGACAAGACGAGAAAACAGCTGGTCTCCTTATTCGAACGTTTAATAGCATGAGGCCACCATTTTAAAGTGAAAGACAGGGGTTCAGAGGGGAGTTCAAAATACTGTTTTCAAACACAGGCTGGTGGTGAGTCTGTAATGCCCTGCCTGGGTTGACAATTGGGAAGGGAAGCTTCATTACCAGAAAGTGCACTTGGATGAGCCACTTGAAACGTCTGAATAGTAATGGCTCTACGTCAAGTGGGAAAGTGGGTCTGCTGGAGTTCGTTTTTTGTTTTGGAAGGACAATGTGCCAAAGGGTCTCTGCTGTATATTATGTATTGCTCTTTAACCCTCTCAAGATGCTGTCGTTGCTTCCACGATTACCGTTGGACCTCTTCCAGTTTCTTTACGGCACAGGGGAAATCCCGGACAACGGCAGCAGCACTCGACTCCTGACACGGTTTTGTGTGTGTCCAGTACTCATTGATACGTACTGCCTTCAGAAGGTTGTGGCACAGTGTCAACGTTACTCTCCCAGCTGTGCAGGCAGACACTTTGGGTACAAGAATCGGATCAAGTCTCAGGCAGGCAGGAAGTTAGAGCAGAAAAGGTAGGTTCAGAATCAGGTCATTAGCCCACTGGGTATTCTCCACCATTCGATTGATTCGCGACATATTTGAATTTTAAGCAAATTGGAAATAATAGCTGCTCAAACCTGTTCATAATGGGTCTTTATCAAATAATGTCCATCTTGCTCACGTTATTGAATGACGTCTGCAGTCATCACGAAGTCTGGGCCACACATGACTGCAGTACCACGGCAGAGATCGACTTTGAAGAATCTGAGCAATAGTCTGTTTTCCTGTTCAGTCGATTATTCTGTAATAACTTGGCAATATAAACACCCAAATAGTTTGACTCTATTGCCCAGGTTATACTGCGTTCCATCCTATTCCGACGGTCAGAATATTTAAATGTTTAATTCACGTGCAACAGATTCAAGAACAACGTTTTACACTTTACTAACAGACCTCTAAGCAGGCCTCTGAAATTCTCATGCCAATTTGCCTCTGCTGCTTGTCTGAAGCTGTAACTTTGAAATCTGCACTCTGTTATGTTACTGTACTTTTCTTTGATGGTATGACCTTTCTGTATGGCATGGAAACCAACACTTTTCACTGTATAACAATACATTTGCCATTACCAATAAATGTACTCTAAATTTGTGCTGAGTGTATTGGATTATATTGTCAATGTTTAAAGTATTTGCTGTTACTTTCTTTGTAATAGAATTTAACATGTTAAAAATGACAGAATTTAAGCTAACTAGAGTTGTGTTATATTTGTGTCCGTATCCTCTCATATAATGTTATTTTTCCAATTTTCTGGAAGAAATGGATCATAAGGAACATAAGACCATAAGAAATTGAGACCATCGAGACTGCTCTGCCATTCAATCATGGCTGGTAAGGTTCTCAAAAAATC
>NW_025202247.1:6683-7679 GCF_004010195.1 Chiloscyllium plagiosum
TCTGCCGCTTAAGTCCGAGCCACAGAGAAGATTATCCAAACTGATCACATCGTTCTTCATAGAACAGTCCCACCAACTCAGGAATCAGTTTGGCGCACCTTTAATGAACTGTCTCCATGAACAATCTTCCTCAGATGTGGAGGTCAAAACTGGAGAAATAAAGAAGGTAACATTATGTCATACTATATTACCTTGTCTTACATTATGTCATGTCATATTACATTATACTATATCATATCATTAAATTGTATCAGGGCGAGTCTTGAGAACATTTGTAGCTCAGGTTGACATTCTGAGTATAGGTTTATTCGCTGAGCTGGAAGGTTCTTTTCAGACGTTTCGTCACCATGCTAGGCAACATCTTCAGAGAGCCTCCGAATGAAGAATCATTCAGAGGCTCACTGAAGATATTACCTAGTATGGTGACGAAACATCTGGATACGATCCTTCCAGCTCAGCGAGCAAACAGACATCCATATTATATCATTATATTTTGTTATTGTATTATATTATATTATATCATGTCAGCCGCAAGAATATTGACGTCACCTCAAATTCGTTCATTACGCAGCACAATAGCTCAGTAGTTTGCATTACTGTCTCACACCACCAGGACACAGACTTGATTTCACGAATGCACAACTGGCTGTATGGCGTTTTCGCATTCACCTCATGACTGATTGCTTTACTCTGATTTCTCTGGTTTCCTCCCACATTTTGGAGATGGGCTGCATTGTTGGATTAACCATGGGGAATCCAAGTGTAAAGAGGGAGTTTGAAGATGTCGTCTGGTCCGGATGTACTTCAGAGGGTCGTAATCGACTCGATGGACCTACATCACAATATTTTTGTATACACTGCCGTTTAGTGATCACCCATTGAACACATCAATTATGTCACCCCTTAACCTTCTAAATTCAAGAGAATGCAGGCCTCCTGATAACGTAACCCATGAAGTGCAGCCGTCATTCTTGTCGCATGCAATTTACTTGCTCT
>NW_025202248.1:0-7680 GCF_004010195.1 Chiloscyllium plagiosum
TCTTTCTTTTCCAACTGGCATGTTCTCATCATACTCAGTTATTTCTCCATCCATACTACAATTTACACTGCTACTTAGAGTACCTTCACTTGCCTCGTCTGTCAATGTAAAGTCTGCCTTTATAGGGTGAGCAAATCTCCCTGCTAAGATATCGGTGGCTTTTCCATTTAGATTAGACCAATCCTTTTGGAACGGGCCTTTTCTTTTCCAAACGACATCACAATCTCCCAAAAATCTGAATCTGTCAACAACACAGCAGCTCTTCATGCCATTGATTTTTCTCCTTTAACCTTTTTTCCCCTTCTCTGCTTGAATTTGTCATTGGGAGCAAACAAGAAATTGCTATTTTATGGTTTTCTTTTTAATCCTCTACATCACCTCTTTAATTCCCTCCGGACTGTTTTAATCTTTTCCCTCAAAATGTCATTCATACCAATATATACAATAATTTCTGGCTTCTAAATAACACCTTTAACAATATGAATGAGACTTTCGGAGACGTTCTTAATCCTAGTACCAGGAAACCAATAAACTATCCTAAATGTTCGCTCACTGCCACAGGATCTCCTGTTTATGCACCTGACAGGAGAGATACCTGTCCCCATAATTATACAAAATCTTCTCAATCGCTGCCTAACATAAGAAGTTTTCCAACAGTCCAATAACCGATGGCTCTTCCATTTTCCTCAGAGAGACTAACCCCTTCATCATTTCCAAAAGCTGGACATCTGTTTGATAGAGTAATAGCCACCGGAGATTGTTGACCTACCCTCTTACGTGTCCTGACAATCACCCATCTATCTGACTGATTTTGCTGCATAACAACTTACAGCTATCTCCCTCTCTAACTTATGTATATGGCCTTAATATTATTATGCCTATAAACTGAATTCTTCATCACATTAAATTAGAAAATACATCCGTATACTTATCAAACATATAAAAAATAAAATCAACCATTTGGAAAACTAACTCAACAAAAATATTCCTCTTCAATAAATTTCTCGAAGAAAAAAGTCTTCTCCAGAGCTGAACGCGTGTAGGACTCTCCAGTATAACGGCACATCTTCCTATTTAAAAATAGTTTTTGAAACAAAAAAAAACTTTTGCATTTAAAACTAATAAGAACACTTTTGAAACATATGTAGACTTTTCTAATTTGTTTTGTAGTTCCCCACCCCATCCGGCTCTTTGAAACACTCGTCAGAATAATGTTCTTTCGAATAAAAGATTATTTTCCTTGGTTTTTTTTTGGTTTGGTTTTGAATTTTAATAAAAGAAAATGGAAAAATAATCTTATATTAATAATCAATATGAACTACATTAAATTGAATAAAAAAGCTATAATTAATCTTTAACTATGCTTGCAATCCCACGAGGGGCTGTAAGATTTATACTGCTCTAAGAACACGTATTAAACTTGTTTTTACAATTTAAAGAAGAGTGGGCATTTGTTGTAATAATTTGTTTCAAATGCAAGGTCGACTTGGCGATATGATTTGATCTCCTACCGTGTGTATATGTGCAGCATTTAATTGAAACTTTATCCTCATCTCTCCAGCTCTTTCAAGCAATTATATGACCCTGTGCCCATCCTGCAGATGAAAAATTCCTTCAGCTCTGAGTATTGCAGGGAATGTTACAAAGGACATTATCCAGGTCCACGTAAAATACAAATGTTGCAGACGAAGTAAGCCCGACCTAGTCCAATATTAAACACATGCAGGCATTATGAATAAAACATACAGAGAAGAATAGTATAAAAGGAGAATTCAGCTACATGTCCAAAACAAATCTGTGGCTCTCATAAAAAGACCTCAACTGCATCACGCTGTAAATTCACCAAAAATAGGAAGAACAAGAGACTGGAATTCTTAATTCTTCTCCTTTGAACAACATCTGGAGATCAGGAGAAATAAGACAAGTCTTATCTGTGAGCTTCAAAATTGATGATGATGAGAATGTGAGGGATGGATTTTGGGGGAATCACAAATAATGTTATGGATGACACAAAGGTTAGGTGGGTGGTTCACGGTGAGGAGGAACATGCTAGTTTAAAGATGATATAAATGGTTTGTTCAGGTGGCTAGATCAATGGCTGATGAGATTTGACTGATAAACGTGAGGTGATACATTTCAGAAGTAACAAGACAAGAGAGAGTACTCAAACTATGATGAGGGGTTAGATGTTTTTGAAGCAGAGAAGTTTGAGAGGGGTTCCTGCTTGAGGCATTTAAAAGCATGAGGTTTATGGACAGTTTGAACTCGAGTGCTCAATGTGAAGGAGACATGATTTTGAAGTGAAAGTGATCTCACTATTAATCTGTAAAGCTTAATTGTAGATTTATGTTGAATTTAGATTCCAGCATTTGTAGTGTCGGCATTTGAATCTGAGTTCCTAGAATATTATCTTGATCGCTGAATCAGCAGTTGGCGATAATACCACCAGGACATCACTTTCATCTTATCATAGTCTTCTTTGTTAAGGTATGAATGACGTTTTTATCTTTTTTTACAATTCCTGCAGGCATTATGAATAAAACATACAGAGAAGAATAGTATAAAAGGAGAATTCAGCTACATGTCCAGTATTTGCCATTGTTCTTCAAATATTCTGCCCTTCAATGTTATTTTTTCGAATCCACTCAGGCCAATCCTTCCACATAATTATCACTGCCCGATACTAAAACCCTTGTATCTTTGAATCTGAATGTGAAACTCCAGCATGTTACGGCCACTCTGTCTAGAGGATCCTCTACTATAAGATGATTTATCAGTCCTTCCTCATTGTTTACACCAATTCTAAAAGCCAGTTTTCTGGTTTGTTGTTCTAAGAAATAATCCCTCATACATTCTGCGCATCGTTATTTGAAGCTCCCCTTGCCAAATTGATTAATTAAGCCAATATGCATCCACAGATTGCTCACTGTTGTGCCCTTCTCACAAGCCATTGTTATTCCATGATTTATGAAAGTATGTTTGGAGGATGGGAGTACTGTGGCATGAAATTACTCCTAGAAGCAGATTTGTTTCCATGTGCTTTATTTGGATCCAAACTGATTTGTCATTTTGGTCCCTTTTGCTAATGTCATTTTTAATGCAGCCTTGATATCATTCTTAATCAATGTAGCAATTCAACCTGCTGTACGTTCTTGTCTGAGTAATGAATACCCTTGGACATTTCACTTCCCAAGTTGAAACTTTATTGCTGGAACAGCACAGCAGGTCAGGCAGCATCCAGGGAACAGGAGATTCGACGTTTCGGGCACAGGCCCTGTGCCCGAAACGTCGAATCTCCTGTTCCCTGGATGCTGCCTGACCTGCTGTGCTGTTCCAGCAATAAAGTTTCAACTTTGATCTCCAGCATCTGCAGACCTCACTTTCTCCTCGAAGATTTCACTTCCCAACACTGGCCTTCCTGCAACCACCTTTCTGTAAGCCCCACCAGGCCGTATCTTTTTTAACTCTGTTTGTGCTGTCATTTTTTCCAAATATTCCATGCATTTCGGTACAAGGCATTTACATAAGTTCGATTGGATTGGTTTATCTCCTTTAATACTTTTGGCGTACTCCACACACTCCATTCTTATTTTATGATCTCCAATAATACTGAACCTATCATTTCCACTCACATTTTTAAAATTGCTATGATTATTTTCCTCAGCATAGTCATTAGACTGGCCATGCCTGTCTATTCTATTAAACTCTAATTTCAGCTCACTTGCTGTCCTGCTGCTCTGGTTTTCAGTCTCCTGCATTATTCATTTAACTCCACCCAAGGTGCATCATCAAACCTCCCTGCCAGGATGTTGGTGTCCCTCCAGTTAAAATGGACCCTGTCCTTTTTTACAAGTCCCACCTGCCCTGGACAAAATCCCAACGAGCCATAAATCTGAAACCATCTTCAACCACATATTAAAGATTTCTCTCTTCATCTCCCTTATCCCACTTCCAACTAGCACGAGGATAAACCCAAGATTATAACCCTGGATATCCTGCGTTTCCACTCAGGCCAATGTCCCTGCACTTTCCTTGCAGGATCTTGTCACATTTCCTGCCAATGTTATTGATACCAATGTGTACCACTGGCTGTAAACACTCCCCTTCAGTATGCCCTGAGCATTCTCGGAGACATCCCTGATCCTCGCACCAAAGACATTTTTTATGAAGAATGCATGGAATCGTCGAATCCATATATTGTGGAAATAGGCCATTTGGCCCAACATGCCCACACTGACCCTCCAAAGAGTAACCCACCCAGACCCATTAGCCTATTCTCATACTCTACATTTACCCCTGACTAATACACCTAACCTACACATCCCTGAACACTATGAGCGTAGTCACCTGGCCAGAGCCAGTCTCCTACCATATATTGATTCTGCTTTCGCACCATAGATACTGCCAGTCCTTCTGAGCATTCCCAGCAACTTCTGGTTTTGTCACCAATGATGATCACACACTGATCAAAACGTATCCATCTCAGATCTGAAAATAAACCCTGAATTTATTGTCTCAATAAAAATCCAAATATTTGGTCATTCAACAATAACAGCAAATATCCATCAAATTATTGTGCTACAAATTATGGTCCATGATTGTCATTTGTTCACTTTGCCAATCCATGAATAAAAGACATGTTTGCATGTTTTGTGCATTATATTTTGGGAGGAGTTAGAGAGAGGTGGGGGGGGGGAGGGGCTGGGACCAGGGGGTTGCTGGGAAGGTTAATTTCCCACTAAAAACGGATTTACCTCCAGCATCAGGCCTCCATTTGCAGCAGCGGTGAGAGCGAGGAGCGGAGTGGGAGAGGACGAATTGTGCACTGGGAGGGTAAGTGATCTGACATATTTGGACAGCATTTGAACGAGAGACACTACACGTGTAATGTCTCTCACCCCGAACTCCTCATCCAACCAAAGCAAAAGAACTCTGGACTGTGTTGATAAGGTGCTTCTCTTCTTTTTTGTTAATCCTGTGATTGGTTAAAGAAAACCTTTTCCTTTTCCGTGTATCTAATTTAAGACCAAGTTAAGCTTTCGAGTAAAAGCGATAGGAGATCTCAGAGCCATGTTATGTTCCACTTGCTCAATGTGGCAGCTCAGGGACACAGCTGCTGTCCCTGTTCTCGTACCGGACCTGTGTCCATATTCCTGCACTCTCCTTGCAGGATCTTGTCACGTTTCCTGCCAATGTCATTGGTTCCAATGTGTACCACAGCCGCTGGCTGTTCAGCCTCCCCTTCAGTATGCCCTGAGCATGCTTGGAGACATCCCTGATCCTCTCACCAAAGACACTTCTTATGAAGAACGCATAGACGGGAAGATGGCTCTGGAGCGGCGGATGGAGTCACCTTGGAATACACACAATGCGGAGGAGGTTTTAGATAGCACATTCAGCGAACTGATCACACCGCAGATTAGGATTGCTGAAGGAGAAAGGGAATTGGTGGCCAAAAGCAGAGAAAGAGCAGGAAGGCATTGCAGGTGTCCCTGCAGTCACCTCCCTCCTTAGCAGGTATACTGTTTTGGATCCTGTTTGGAGAGATGGCTCACCAGGAGAAGACAGCAGTAGCCCCGTTAAAAGCACCGTGGTTGGCCCTGCTGTTCAGAAGGGCGGGAAAAATACTGGAAGGGCTAAGTCATAGGGGATTCAATTGTAAAAGGAGTAGATAAGCATTTTTTCTGTTCGAAGTCAAGACTCCAGAATGGTATGTTGCTTTCCAGGTGCAAGGGACAGTAATGCCTCTGATCGACTGCAGAAAATTCTGAAGGGGAAGGGTGAATATCCAGTTTTCATGGTGCATGTAGGCACCAATGATATAGGTTTAAAAAATCAGGATGAGCTCCTACAAACAGAATTTAGGGAGTTCGGAGTCAAGTTAAGAAGTAGGACCTTAGAGGTTGTAATCTCAGGATTGCTACTAATGCCACGTGCTAGTCAGAGTAGAAATGAAAGAATAGAATTGCTTGAGAGATGGTGCAGGAGGAAGGAGTTCTGATTTTTGGGACATTAAGACCGGTTATCTGGGAGATGGGTTTATTACAAATTGGACAGCCTACACCTGAGCTGGAATGGAAACAATGTCCTTCGGGGTACTTTTGCTAATGCTGCTTCGGAGGGTTTAAACTAATGTTGTAGAGGGATGGGAACCAAATGAGGAGGTTAGTCGATATTAAGGAAATAGCAACTGCAGCCTGTAAGGAAATAGATAATGGAGTCAGCGTGAGTAAGGGGAAGAGTCGGCAGGGAGTAAATGATGAACACAAAGGCACAGGTTATCTGAGGTGCATGTTTTAATGCAATAAGTGTACTATGTGCAGACAAACACAGGGCTTAGATTAGTACCTTGGAGTTGATATTATCGCTATTACTGATACTTGTTTGAGAGAAGGGCATGATTGGCAAGCAAATATCCCAGGATATCAATGCTTCAGGGGGGTAAAAGGGGTATAGCAGTTGCATTACTGGTCAAAGAGGATACCACAGCTGTGCTGAAGGAGGGCACTATGGAGGACTCAAACAGTAAGGCAATAAGGGTAGATCTCAGAAGTAGGAAGGGTGCAGTAACAATGTTGGGGCCTCCCAACAGTGAGCGTGAGATGAATGTACAAATATGTAAACAGATTATGGAAAGATGTGGGAGCAACATGGTGGTGGTGAAAGGCGATTTTATTTTCGCAACATTGACTGGGGTTCACTTAATATTAGAGGACTGGATGGAGCAGAATTTGTAAGGAGCAGCCAGGAGGGTTTATTGAACAGTGTGTAAACAGTCCAACTCAGGAAGGGGCCATTTTTTTCTGATGCTGGGGAATGAGCCTGGCCAGGTGGTTGAAGTTTCAGTTGGGGATTGCTTGGGAACTATTGATCACAATTCCATACGTTATAGAATACGCAAGGACAAAGACAAGAGTTGTCCTAAAGTAAGAGTGCTAAATTGGGGGAAGGCCAACTATACCAAAATTCAGCAGAAGTTGAGGAATACAGATTGAGAGCAGTTGTTTGAAGGTAAATCCACATTTGATACGTGGGAAGCTTTTAAAGAGAGGTTGATTAGATTTGAGGTCAGATATGCTTCTGTGGAAATGAGGGGTAGGAATGGCAAGATTAGGGAACCATGGATGACAGGTGAAATTGTGAGACTCGCTTAGTGGAAAAAGGAAGATTACATAAGGTCTAGACGACTGAAGACAGACAAAGCTTGGGAAGAAATCGGGAATGTAGGACCAATCTGAAACAAGGAATTAAGAGGGCTAAAAGGGGTCATGAGATATATTTAGCAAACATGATTATGGAAAATCCCAAATACTTTAATTCGTATATAAGGAGCAAGAGGGTAACTCGAGGAAGGGTTGGACCACTCAAGGGGAAAGGAGGAAAGTTATGTGTGGAGTCAGAGAAAATGGGTGAGATTATTAATGAGCACTTTGTATCGGTATTCACCAAGAAGAAATGTTGAGATTAGGTATGGATGCTTGAATCCTCTAGGTCAAGTTGAAATAAGGAGAGAGGAAGTGTTGGTTATTCTAAAAGGCATTAAGGTGGCCAAGTTCCCAGGTCCGGATGGGATCTTGGATGAGAGAGGAAACAGGTGGGACCATAGCAGATATCTTTGCATCATTTTGAACACGGGTGAAATCCCGGAGTACTGGAAAATTGCTAAGGGAATTCTTAAAC
>NW_025202249.1:0-875 GCF_004010195.1 Chiloscyllium plagiosum
GATTTTAAGTTCACGCTACCCTCCAACACATACGCCATTCCTGGTACCTTCCGCTGCCGCCGCAAGAGGTTAAAACCTGCGCCCACACCTCCCCGCTCAAGTCCGACCAAGGCCTCAAAGGATCGTTCCACACCGGCAGAGATTTTTCTGCGCATCCAAACACCTCATCTATTTTGTCCGTTCCACCCAATGTGGTTTCTGCTACATTCGGAGAACGGACACCGTCTTGCAGATTGTTTCAGGGAACATCTCTGGGACACACGCACCAAACAAACCCAAATGACCTGTAGCTGAACACTTCAACTCCCCCTCCCACTCTCCCAAGGACATACAGGTCGATCCCGCCGATCCCCTCTGGAGGAAAGGTTTGTCCAAGGGAAGGATTTCTTATCCTATCGTAGTTTCAAAACAGCAATTCCTGAAAGGGGTGGGTGCAGAGAGTGGGAGAGAAAGAGATGATTGGAACTGGAAACAGGGGGAGATTTTCAAACAAATTACACAGCAAGCGGTCATTCCTTCACACAAAACATCCCTCAGCAAACCCAAGTGCGATCAAATTGTGAAAAAAGTTCGGGAAGTTCAATCCCAGATCCATCGGGCAGACTTAAAGCTATGGGTTTATCAGAACAGTCGTTGCTTCGATCGCATTGCCACAGGCTGTCAGAGCACAGCAGGATCTCACAGGCCGCAACGTGTCAGCAGCAACATGTCAGCTCCATTTTTCTGTTGGCAGCTGTTTAAAAGTTCATTCTTTGTTGCAACTGCAGGCACTGACATAACTGCTATTTCACAATGTCAAATGCCTCTCCCTCCCTTTCTCCCGCCTCTCTCACGTTTACAAGTCTCTCTCTCTCACACTCCCAATGTCAATGTGA
>NW_025202249.1:2155-6178 GCF_004010195.1 Chiloscyllium plagiosum
CCCCTCATAATTTTATAAACTTCTGTAAGGTGATCCCTTAGAGTCCGATACCCCAGGGAAAAAAGCCCCAGACCATTCTACCTCTCCCAACAGCTCAAACACTCCAACCCTGGAAACGTCCTTTGGGAATCTTTTCTGAATGCTTTCAGGTTGCATGATATCCTTCCTACAGCAGGAAGACCAGAAATGAACACAGTATTCCAAACATAGTCTAACCTATGTCCGATAGAGCCGCAGCACAACGCCCACCTCCCTTACTCAATGTCCTGGCCAACAAAGGAAGGCATACCAAATGGCTTCTTCACTATCCTGAGTACCTGCAACGTCACTATCAAGGAACTTCACTCCAAAGTCTCTATGCTCAGTAACACCTCCCAGGACCTTACCATACAGTGTCTAAGTCCTGCTTTGATTTGCCTTCCCAAAGTGCAGCACCTTACATTTTCCTAAATTAAACTCCATCTGCCACTCCTCAGTTTATGGGTCCATCTGATCAAGCTCCTGTTGTAATCTGAGGTAAGATTCTTCGCTATCCACTGCACCTCCAATTTTGGTGAAATCTGCGACTTAGTAACTGTGCCTCCTATGTTCGCATCCAAGTCATTGAAATAACTGAGAAATCACATTGGACCCAGCACCGATCCTTGTGGGACACCGCTGTTTATAGACCTCCAGACCGATCCACTAACACCTTCTGTCTCTTCTCTTTCAGCCAATTCGACATCGAAGTGACTAGTTCACCCATTATTTCACGTTATCCAACCTTGTTAAAAAGTCTACCATGAGGAATCTTGTCAAGTGCCTTATTGAAGTCCATATAGTTCACGGCCACCACTTTGTTTTCATCAATCCTCTTCAAAAAGTCTTCAAAAGACCAAGTCAGTGCGACACCAATTCCCATGAACAAACGCCATATTGCCTATCCAGAACCAGTCCTTGCGTTACCCAATGCATGTAAGTGCTGTCCATCAGGATTCACTCCAACAAACTTCACACTACTCATATCAGACTGAGCGGTCTATAGTTCCCCTTGGTTTTCCTTCCAGTCTTTCCCATCCACGTTAGCCAACCTCCAGTTTTCCGCTACCTCACCTATGGCTATCGATTATACAAACATCTCAGCAAGTGGCAAGAAATTACTTCACAGCTTCCCATAGAGTTCTAGGGTACACCTGATCACGTCCCGGGTGTTCATCATCGTTTCCGTGATTTAAAACATCCAGCACCGTCTCCATCTGTCATGTGGACATTATTCAAGATGTCGCCATTTATTTTTCCAAATCTCTAGTTTTTCATATCCTTTTCCAAAGTGAACACTGAGGCAAAATATTCATTTAATATCTCCCCATCTCCTGCAATTCTACACATAGGCTGATCTTAGAGTGGCCCTATTCTCTCTCCCATTACCTCTATCTTCTCAATGTATTTGTAAAATTCCTTTGCATTCTCTTAAACCCTATTGCCAAAGTTATCCCATGTCCCCTTTTGGCCGTCCAGAATTCCCTCTTAAATATACATGTACTGCCTTTATAATCTTCAAGGCATACACTCACTCCCTGCTGTCTATTCCTGACGTATGTTGCCTTCTTGAACATGACTAAAACCTGACCTTCTCCAGTCCCCCAGCACTCCCTGCACCTATGCAGGGAGAGAGGGTCAGTTTATTATTCAATAGCTCCTTGGTTCTGACACTGGGCTTATGTGGTGAGATGTGGTGTGGTGAAAAACACAGGAGGGAGATGCTTCAGAGGCAGAGGAAACTCCGTTTGTATTAAAACATTGAAAAGAAAATAAATATTCAGAACAACCAGTGCGAGGCATCAAGTGAATTGAGACTTGTCTCACAGCTGTTATCTGCCAAGTTCACCCTTTAGGCTCTAACTTGGGACAGTGGATTTTGACTTACAGAGAGCTATTAATTACTGGGTGACAGGGGAAAGGAGAGAGAGAGAGAATAAACACGAATCCCGGGGTCCTCTCGGGTTTCGCTTCCATGGGCCCTGCCCTACACCGTCAGCCCTGAAACCCACCCTTCCTCCCCTCTCATACTGAGCTGGGACAGAGGGTCTCGATAACCTTCTTCCAATACCCAGAGTGGCTTCTGTTGGTTTGGAGAGTGGTGGATGTCCCTGGCACTACCCCCAGTTGGTCTCTCGGCTCTCCAATCACATCTCACCAGTACATTGAGGGTTGTGGATGTGAAGATTGCTCACTCTCCTTCTCTTCCTGAGTCTGTGACTGGCTGTAGCCGATTTCCTTGATGCTAGCCAGACCACTTACTCAACAAACCCCAGAGATCAGGGTTCCCCACTTATACTGGCTGTACGTTTCCAGAATCTCTCGCCAAATATGGATTGGATCATTGAGCTATTGTCCCTCCTCTCGGGGCTGAATGAGCTTCCTGAGTATTCGATGAGTGAGAATGGTTCTCCAATTAAAGTCAGTGGGTGAACCATAGTTTTAAATGTCCATTATTTCTCTTAGATGTGTGTAGGTTAAGATGTTGCTGATAGTTTGATGGCCTTCCCATTTCAGACAAACAGATTTGTATGTCGTACAAAGGCGTGGAATACTCAGTATCTCTGCATTCAAGCAAATGATTAAAAGTTGAATGGTTGTGTAATTTCGCAAGCTGCAGAATGTCTCTGTTGTTTGGTCTGCAGGCTGGTGCTTATTGTCTTTTAAAGTGTGGTGCTGGGAGGGCACAGCAAGTCAGGCAGCATCCGAAGAGCAGGAGAGTCGATATTTGAGGCATAATCCCTTCATCAGGAATAGGGGGCTGGGGAAGGGTGCTGAGAGATAAATTGGAGCGTGAGAGTGGGAAGGTGGAAAGGTGATTGGTAGATAATGGCGGGGTGATGATGGTGATAGTTCGAAGCAGAGGGTGGAGTGAAAGGTGGGAAGAAAGATGAACATGTAGCACAGTTCATGAGGGTGGTGCTGAGTTGAAGGGTTGGATCATGGATGAGGTGGGGTGGAGGGCAAATGAGGAAACTAGTGAAGTTGATGTTGATGCCATGTGGTTTGAGGTTCGCAAGGTAGAAGATGAAGTGTTCTGCTTCCAGACGTCGGGGTCTTGGATTTGGCGGTGGAGGAGGACCAGGACTTGGCCACAGGGCAGTGGGGTTGTTTGGTGCGTGTCTCCCAACAATGGAGAGATACCATCAAGAGCAACAGACACAGTATATTAGGTGGTTGGATGTGCAGGAAAATCTCTGCCAGATGTGGTAGGTTGCTTTGGGGCCTTGGCCAGAGGTGAGCAGGGAGGTGTGTGTGCATGTTTTACATCTCGTGCGGTGGCAGGGGAAGGTGCAGGGTGATGGTGGGTTTGGGGGGGGGGGGTGGTGTTGGAGTAGATATCACCAGGGAGTCACAGAGCGAATTTGGAAGCAGATATTGTTCCCTCTGTGACTCACTGGTTAAGTCTACACTTCCCACCTATCCACACTATACTCCCGGCACGTTCCCTTCTGACCACAAGAGGTGTAAAACCTGCACCCACACCTCCCCCTCACCTCCGACCAAGGTCCGAAAGGATCCTTCCATATCTGGCCGAGATTTTCCTGCGCATCCGAACAACTCATCTACTGTGTCCGTTGCACCTGATATGGTCTCCGTGACATTGGGAGATAGGACACTAACACGCAGATCATTTCAGGGAACATCGCTGGTACACACGCACGAAACAAACCCAATGCCCTGTGACTCAACACTTCAATTCCCGATCCCACTCCACTATGAACATGCAGGTCTTGAGCCTCCTCCACTACTAAATCCAAGTGTCTCAACGTCTGGAAGAAGAATGCCTCATCTTCCAACTTAGGACCCTCCGACCACATGGCATCACCATCGAATTCACCCGTCTCCTCATCTCCTCTCCACCCAACCTCACACCAGAACCAATCCTACAAGTCGGAACCGTACTCTTGAGGTGTCCTATCTGTCCATCTTCCTTCCCAACTATGCACTGCACCCTCCCCTCCGACCTAACACCCTCTCCCCCACCCGCATCTACTTCTACTC
>NW_025202249.1:6213-7682 GCF_004010195.1 Chiloscyllium plagiosum
TTGCCTGAACTGCTGTGCTTTTCCAGCACCACACGTTTCGACTCTGATCGCAAGCATCTGCAGTCCTCACTTTCTCCTTCACTGGCTTTTAGCTGAGACATTTGTGGAGGCCTTCCTTTATCTTACCCCTGTTCCAGACTGCTGCCCCTAAGCTTGCTTATTGCCTACTCTGTCTTAGCCAGAGAAATCAGTGACTCTTCGTTTCAATGTAAATTCCACAAACCCATGTCCAAGTCTAGAGGGTTTTAGTCCAGGGTGTCTAATGGGAATTTTTACCCCACCTAACACCTATCAGCCCTGTATTTCATCTTGGTTCTGTATTCTGATGATCTCATGTTTGGCAGCTTCCCATTTTTAGCTGTACCTTCACCTGCGAGTAACTGCTACCAATCAAATATTGAATATTCTTGCCAAATACCATCAAAATTTGCCTTCCTACAACTTAGTACAACTTGCAAAACAAGCTCTTGGCCAAATAAACCACAGCACATTCACCCATCTCTTCAGTCAATAGGGATAGTATGCAAAGTGTAAAAGCAATTAGATTCTATTTGCATGTTCGTTTGCTTCGGACCCATTTGATGACGACATTCTCTTGGCTGGTTCCAGACTCTTCTCGAGGCGAGACATTTATGCAGCATCCAACAATTCAATGTGAGTGTTTCATTAAATAAAGTCTACTGTTTTTTTAATGACAGAAATAGGATTTTGTGTGCAATGCTGGTGTCAGAAGCATGTACTTCATCTGAGGAAATACTTTCGTGCTGATCACTCCACTGGAAGCGTTACCTTCCCACACAATATCAGCGATAATGTCCACTTTACTCAAAGACAAAAACCAGCTGACATCTTGCAAGTGGACAACCTGACAGTGAAGCATTTCTTCCCCACTGCTCCTGATAATGTGACAGTCTGTATATTCTGAAGTCTGGTTCGCTTGCATTTTAATCAAAGACTTTAACTGTTGCATCATTTGTAACAAATTTAAGTTCCAGTCATGAGCAATAGCTCAACACGATCTGATCATGGAATCCAGGGCAAGGTTAAAATTGTTGTTAATTAAAGGAAGACATGTATAAAGCTGATGTTGGGTGGGAGGGGCGAATTATGGTCAGTGGCAGTGTCCCAACCCATGCTCCAGAGGTGTGTGTTAACATCTCCGAAGAGGTTGATTAGAAAAAAAGGTTAGTTTTTCTAAAAATCCATATAAAAAGCTGACGTTAAACCCTGCTTCTCGGGATTCGGAACACTTTCGAATTCAGTAAAGCACATTTAATCAAAATAATGCATTAAGAGGAGAATAACAACACGAAAATAAGCTAGTGAGAGACAAAAACAAGTGTTTTAACAGCTTTCTCAAGATAAACTAAAAGGTAATCATAAAAGACAGATATGCAACGACAAGTGGCAGAGGCAAGGAAACCTGCAATTGTGATGGTATGAATAACAGAAATAAGGATGATATTTTG
>NW_025202250.1:0-7683 GCF_004010195.1 Chiloscyllium plagiosum
ACAAGATGATTGTACATGTCACATTTAGCTTTGATCTAAAGTCAAAGAATGTAAATATTGCTGATTTAAAGCAAATAAACTGCAATAAGATATTTGTTACTTTTTAAAAAAGCTGAAGCACATTTTGTGCTGAAATTACAAAGTTGCTTGATTAAATCAGCGAAACAAACATTCAGGCAAATCCATGGTCGGGGTAATTATGCCCAGTGACAATCTGTTGGTTGGCGGTTGATCGAGGGATCAGCACAGTAACAACCTCTTGACTGCTGTTTTTGAGGGGGGCGGGGGGGGGGGGGGGGCTGTTGGGTGTAGCACTGTTGGATGTAACATGACAGAATCATGGGCAAATAGGAAACGTCCGTCATTCTCCCTCCCCACTGACTTCACAAGAACAGTTGGTATTGGGAGATAAGACCAATAGCCATCGATACCAACATCCAGTCCAGTGCAATTATTGTTGTGAACTGGAAGTGCTGTATTCAGTGACTGTGATTAATGTCAATCTCCATGGAATCTAATTGTATAACTGGAGGCTTTCCCTCTATTATTCAGTGACTGTGATTAATGTCAATCTCCATGGAATCTAATTGTGTAACTGGAGGCTTTCCCTCTATTATTAATAAGGGCTTCTATCAATGCATCATCCCCTTGTTTCTGCAACTGCTTCACATCCACCACTCACGGCAGCTGCAGAGACAGGGGAAAGAGAGATCAGAATCTGAGGTCAATGGACTGGAATGTTCCAACAATGGATAGGAGTTTATCTTTGGGTTTTAACTTTCTTTTCTGGTCTTTATTATCTTTTCGGATAGAAGGTGTACTGCTGATTATTCAGGCGGGTTACTATCCCATCCTCGCTATTGTTGGTGTTCCTGGTAAGTCTCTTTATGTCTATCTCCATTCATTCATTCCCTAAACCATGTTGCACTCCATTGCTATTTCTGTTGTCTACATTTGACAAGGACAGAAACTATTAACTTCAGTTTCAATTAAATACTCCATTCATTATCCACAAATTTCAGACCCCTCCCTCACAAGCATCTGATAACGAGACTGTTCATAATGTCGAGGCCCCTTTTTGCCCTGAACCAATTTGTGTCTTGGTATTGTGTCCATCATCGCCGGCTCCATAATATCACCAGACTCCACCCATACATATTTCAGTACTATTGCTGAATAAACAATTCTCTAAGCTTTGGTAAAATTCAGATTTTACTATTGCAACTCTCTTCTCGTCATGCTTTCAGTTGCAAATATTTTGATCACAAACTTGTTTTTGTCACTAAAGTGGGACACAGTGTCCATGATAGGGACACTGTGCCAGAGTATTAATGTCACTGGGAGGGTAAGTCAGAGCCTCAAGCTAATTATCTGAAGGCACTCATTCATATCTAACAACAACTGATAACAGACCTTAAACTGAAATGACAAGAATTGGAAAAAAATTGAATTTCACTAATAACAACCATAAGTCCCTCAGGATTTTGTCCAAACACCATGCTGTTTCACTGATGTCGTTTGGGAAAGAAATCGAACATTCTTATCTGGTTTGGGTTATGTGGGACTTCAGACCCAAAACAATGTGCTTGGCTCTATTCTGCCTTGTGGAATGGCCTCACAGTCAAGGTCAATCAGTGATGGTCATCAAATGCTGTCCTTCCCAGTGATGCCGACATTTCCGTGAAATCAAAAAAATTAAGAGTTAAATCAAACAGTGGAAGATGCTGCCATTTGTAAACAAAAAGAAGTGTTGGGGAAAAAGATGAGTATGCCTGCCTGTATCAAGAGAAAAACAGAGTTCGCATTTCGTGTCCACAGACCATACATGAGAACTGAAAGCAGCTGGGAAATATTATGATTTTTTTAGTGACAGAATTGTTTGTTTTCAAGGGGAGAAGGAGTGAGTTGAACAGTAGGAGAAGGATGGGGGTAGGGAGAGGGAGAGAAAAAGAAGCAATCAAAGAGATTGTTGATCGGCTGGGATGGAAATAAAATGTGGCATAATCTTATTTATTTTCCGCCTTTTCCCACACTCTTGAAAATCATTCCAAGTCGTTGTTTAACTGAGTTATGTCCCCTCTGTGTCTCTTCCCAGATTGTGCTCACCTCCTTATATTCACTAATGGGACATGGGTATCACTGACTGGGCCAGCATTTATTTCCCCTGCCAAAGAAGATGCTGCTGAGCTGCCTTCTTGACCAACTGCAGGTGCCTAGGCCCATTCAGTTTCATTTTTTCTGAGACTTTGTAGTGATTGATCCAGCTGAGTGGCTGACTTGGCCATTACAAAGGGCAGTTGCGAGTCAAACCTGTTGCTGAGTGTCTTGAGTCACATGTAGGCCAGACCAGGTGAAGGTGGTAAATTGCCTTTCCTGAAGGACATGAGGGAGCCAGGTGGGTTTTCCTGACAACAAACGATGGTTTCAAAGTTTCGTTTGAGTCATAATTCCAGATGTTTGATTGAATTCAAACTCCACTATCTGTCGTGGTGGGATCAATTCTGGGGTCTTGGTTATTGCTTGGGTCCCTGGATTAATAGACCACAGGCTGAACCATCGCCTCCCCGTCTTCTCTAATCAACTCCCCATTCTGTCACCGTGACTGAGGTACAGAAAATGGTGCAATTCTACTGCTATGTAGACTGGAATTACAAATATTTCAGGACACTGGGACTGTGCAGAGATGTAACAGTTCATTAGCAACTGACAAGAACCAGAGAACGAAGGCATTTTCAACACAAAGTCGGTGTGCCATGCATACAATGATTTTACCTGCTCCTGTCACTGGAACATTCTGTAAATGGCTTATTCAGGTTTGTGTATCAGCTGCTGCATTCATTCAGGGAGAGCTGAGGGTCTGGTGAGCCCACTCTGTACAAGGTGTGGGCAGGGCATTCACAGTGTATTGGGGTCTTCATCACAGCTAACAAATGGAGCAGAGACTGCATAGAAGGGAAGCTCTGTAAACAGTGGGGAGCAGGGCACCACAATCTCCTCTCTGGCATTTCCAGGTATATTTTCCAATGTTGTACCTATTCCAGGTGCAATGTGTGAAGCCAGTTTGATTAGACAATGAGGAGGTCACAGGGCTGTGTTGCCTGCTTCTGCAGAACCTGTGGTCTCACACCAGGGAGAGGACTGTGCTGATACTGACCATGAAGTGAACTGGTTTGATTCTGGAACTTTCCGTGCAAGAATGGGTGTCATATCCATCATGTGCCATCGTGCCATCCTCGGAGGTATTCAAGAGGTGACATAGACTTTCTCTGTCCCCAGAGGTTGATTCAGTTTCCACAGATGACGGAACAGAAAATCTTGCAGAAATATTAGGGAACAGGGTGACTGGTGAAGATGAGAAAGTGCAAGGAATTTGATTTATTAAAGAGCAATTACTTGAAAAACTGATTGCATTGAAGTGTGGTAATTGCTGCACCAAATAAGTGATGAATTTCATGGACTGCGGAGATGGGGCTGCAGATGAAGCATGCTGGATAGCTCTTTTGGGATCCGGTATGGAGATGATGGGTCAGTGGCCTCTTTTGGTCCTTTCATTCCTTGATTCCAAGAGGCATTTCCATGACTATTGAGGCAAGTCAAAGTTCTTCAAAGCTCTTTCGATTCTGGGAAAGATCCTGGACAGTTGTGATTAGGTGCTATGGCTGCAAATATTTAAAACATGATGCAGAGGGAATAATTTGATGTCAGTTGGTAGAAGATATGAGCACATTTTGTGAGGAATGTGATAGCTGGATAATTGGAGAGTAATGATGTGATTTAGCAGAGCCAGTCTACATTCAGAAATTAGCTTTAATAAATCTGCTGAGGTTTGTGGAAGATGTTGTTTGTGACGTCTACAAATGAGAACAGTGGGACTGGAATATTTCAGTTTTCAGATGAATATTGAAACGCTTGCACGTTGGTGAGTGAAGAAGGTTAGAGCCCAGGGGTAAGGGGGGGATATACTACATGGATTGATGTTACAGAGTCGAAAGACTGCATGATCACTGGAACCATGGTTTCGATGTCTGGCTGAAGGAGCAGCAGGTGTGTAGCTGGCAGTACTGCCATGCCACCTGGTCACCGAATGGCAGCGTATCATAGCAATGCAGAAAGGGCTGCACAAACAGCAGTAGCGGGAGGAGGAAATGGGGATAACTGGCCCTTATCTGGGGGCAGACGCCAGAAACACCAGCCTCCTGCCACGGGGCAAGCAACAGGCCAGCTCCCCAGCCAAGTGTTGGAGGAAGACACCTCTGTCTCGGATAGGCATGGCCCCTCAATGGGGCAGCAGGGTAAACAGGGTAGTGGCAACAGGAACAACAGTCCGTCTGCCAATGTGGTCCACACCTCTGACTCCTTTGATCATCCCCCTCAATACCAGGAGGTTTGAACTCAGTTTATCAAAGATAACTCCCCACTCCTAACACCAACCTGTTTTAATGCAGAGGTCTAGCCCCTCTGCTAATTAAAACCAACACCCCATGAAAGGTCCCCTCACTTCGTAATCTGGGCAAAAAAAAATGGAATGGGAGTGAAATAAAACTTCTGATTTCCACTGTTTAAAGAAAAATAACAATTTCCTTTTCCTAACTCTAACAGTGAACAGTAAACAAAACTATAAACAAATCTGAGCCCACTTTTTCTTAGCTAATCACTGTTTGACTCCAACTCTTAAAATTCTCCTCCAATAACACAATTATTACCCATTAAAGTAACTTAATCTCACAAAGTCCATACAGACCCTTACTCTGTCTTCCTTCTATCCTTACAGTTCTGCTGTCATCTCCCTGGGCCATCTTCTGACACGTTTTCCTGTTTTCACTGGAAAATGTATGTTTAATAGATAGTGCCTTCAAAGAGATTTCTTTGAGAGGGTGAAGAGCCCCTTCAGATGACATGTGCTCTGACTAATTTTCAAAATGCACTTGCTTTTAAATGTCCAAGAGTCATCTGGTCAGATGTTGTCAATACAATTAAATTCAAATTCAATTGGTTTTTGGTATCCTGGGCATAATCTATATTCATTGGTTAAATTCAAATCTGATTGCTTTGACATCAAAACACAACCCCAATCTAACGGTTACATTTTCTCAATTTTCAGCAATCTCTGCACTCACAGACGTAAGGGCTGTCATAATCTCTCAGCTTAGAAACACACCATCTCTTTTAAAGTAACCATGCACTCCTTCGACTTTGTAACTATTGATTATTGGTTAATGGAGAGAATACAGAGAGTTGGGTTCTGCTCTCTACTGCTCTCTTCTGCTTTCTCACTCATGGGGTATCATCTGTATTCCTGAAGAAGGGCTCATGCCCGGAACGTCGATTCTCCTGCTCCTTGGATGCTGCCTGACCTGCTGCACTTTTCCAGCAACACATTTTCAGGGTTTCATCTGTATCAGTGCTTGGAGCATCGGGATTGACAAGGCAAAGGAATGATTTGGGTGTGGGCAACAAATACCATCCTTCTGATTTTATATTGATTAGAAGATGTGAGGTTGGGAAGTGCTGTTGGTGAAAGGATCTGAATGCCCTCATGAGTCACTGATAGAATTCATATGGGGCAGGAAGCAATTAGGACTGTTAAAAGTATGTTGTCCTTTGTCACAAAATTATTCAAGTACAGGAATAAAGACAGCTTCCTGCTGTTGTTGAGTGTTGGTGAGACAATATCTGGGACACTGTGTACAGATTTTCTCTCCTTTATTTCCTAGCCACAGAGACATTGTAAAGGAGGTCCACCAGAATAATCCCTGGGAAGATGGTACCATGAGGAGAGTGTGAAGGAAATGAGTATATCATCTGTAGTGTTGGGAGGCAAAAAGAGGTGGTGGTGCTAAACCGGTGGGTTATGGCCGAACACCCATGTTCAAACAAATGACACTGATAGCATGAAAAATTGCATCTTTATTTCCTCCATGTGTTTCCTGATAGTTTACATACCTCTGCAACTCCCAGGTTGGTTGAGTGAGAGCTCCAGGCTCTGAATGAACTCTCACCAACTCAGTGCGTGCTGCTGTGTGACCCTGCATTGAAAATCACATTGTTCACAAATCTGTCAGCAGCCACAATGCCTTACTCCTGAAAGAGTTAGCCGTTCCCACCAGATTTCGACCACCAATGAGAATGCCAGTTTGTCTTCTTGGAGATGGAAGCTGCATCCTTGAGACTTGGCATAAACCATCCCCTTTCCCTCCTCACCCTAAGCAAACCTCGGTAAAGTAGCACATGCGTACCATTATCAATGGAGCCAGGAGGGACAATGTGGAGAAATCTGCCTGTGCAGTCTCTGTGCATCATTGGTTTGTCATGCTGAAGCATCAATGACATCCTACAATGTCTGTATAAACAGTTTGAGGGGCTGAATGGTCTCTTCCTGTTGCTGTGTTAGGGCCTCATGCAGTGATTTGGGGATCGAGAGTGTGGTTCTGGAAAAGCACACTCTGGTCAGGCAGGTCCGAGGTACAGGAGAATCGACGTTTCGGGCAGAAGTTCTCACTTTCTCCTCAAACGGGAAGTTGTCCTGGTCCCATGGCTCAGTGAGCTGATTGGGTGATCGCTGGTTCCTGTTTAACAGCTCGATGTTTCTGGCCCTCTTCTTCTCCAATAGTTTCAATGTTATTTTCCTGTGAAACCAGCTTGAGGTGCTGAATGAGATCCTCTTCCTCTTCACTGTGGAAATGGGCAGTGTCCAACAGTCCTGTTGCATGAATGTTACAGACACTTTAACAGCACAAGCTGAAATGTTGTCCAGCCCTTGCTGCACAGGAGCTGAGGGCTAACAAATAGTTTTGAACATTGTGTAATCTTCAGTGAACATCCCCACTTCTGACCTTATGATGGGGAAAGACATTGATGAAGCAGCTGAAGATGTGCCACAGAAACTATCCTGAGGATCTCCTGCACAAATGTACCGGGACTGAGAGGATTGATGTTCATAGATCACAAACATGTTCATTTGTCCTCTGAATGACCCCAACCAGCGGGGAATTTACAACTCATTCCAATTAAGTTCAACTTTGTTTGCTTTCCTTGCTGTCATCGTTATTCAATGTCCAGATTCTTGGTTTTTTAGATTAGATTAGATTAGATTACTTACAGTGTGGAAACAGGCCCTTCGGCCCAACAAGTCAACACCGACCCGCCGAAGCGTAACCCACCCAGGCCCATTCCCCGACATTTACCCTTCACCTAACACTACAGGCAATTTAGCATGGCCAATTCACCTAACCTGCACATCTTTGGATTGTGGGAGGAAACCGGAGCACCTGGAGGAAACCCACGCAGACACGGGGAGAATGTGCAAACTAGACACAGTCAGTCGCCTGACTTTCCTCCATTCGGAGGAAAGAGTAGGATGCCAGGGCACATCAGTAAAGGGAAGACCTTTCTAAATGGAGACAAGGAGAAACCTCTTTAGCTGGAGATTGGTGAATCTATGGAATTCACTGCCACAGAACGCTGTGGAGGCCAGCTCATTGAATATATTTAAGACAGAGATAGATAAGTTCGTGATTATCAAGGGGATCAAGTGTTACAGGGAGAATGGGGTTGAGAAACGTGGCAGCCATAATTGAATGGCAGAGCAGGCTCGATGGACAGAATGGCCTAATTTCTGTTTTTGTGTCTTATAATCTTAAAAAAAAGAACAAAATAACCTTGTTAAAGTGACAGCATTGTCAC
>NW_025202251.1:0-2667 GCF_004010195.1 Chiloscyllium plagiosum
TTGAGTCCATTGGGAATGTGTAGAGTGGGTGTGAAATGGAAGGGGTTTGAGTACTTTGGGAATGTGTAGAGTGGGAGAGAATCGGCAGTTGTTTGAGTCCATTGGGAATGTGTAGACTGGGAGTGAATTCGAAGGGGTTTGAGTCCATTGGGATTGTGTAGAGTGGGAGTGAGTGGCAAGTGGTTTGAGTACTTTGGGATTGTGCAGAGTGGGAGTGAATGGGAAGGGGTTTGAGTCCATTCAGTTTCTGCAGAATGGGTGTGTATGTGAGATTGATGGAGTCTATTACGATTGTGCGGAGCAGGAGTGAACTGGGATTGTGATGTGGTTAGAGTGAAAGGAAAGTGATTCGTGTCTATTGTGATTCTGTACAGAGGCAGTAAGTGGAAAGCGGTGTCTTTCTAGAAGCATTGAGTGAAGTGGAAGTGAATAGAAAGAGAATGGTACCTTTGGCAGAGTGTCGAGCGGATGTGAATGAGAAGGAGTTTGTGCGCATTGAAATTCAGTACGATTGGAGACATGAGAAGGTGTATGAGCCGATTGGGATTGTGCAAGTGAGGGATCTGCATCCATAAGGATTGTGTGGAGAGGGAATTAACAGTAAGGGATCTGCGTCCATAAGGATTGTGTGGAGAGGGAATTAACAGTAAGGGACTTGCGTCCATAAGGATTGTGTGGAGAGGGAGTGAACGAGAAGGGGTTTGTGTCCATTGGGATTCCGTAGAGTGGGAGTGAATGGCTGGCTTATGGGTCCATTAGAAGTGTGTAGGGTGGGAGCAGATGGGACAGATGCGAGATTTGTTTGGATAGTGTTGAGTAGATGTGTTTGCGAAGCAATTGGGATTATGTAGAGTTGAAATGTACGCACAGGGTTTGGGCTCCATTAGGATTCTACGGGATGGGAGAGAACGGGGAAGGGGTTTGAAGTCCAATGGGAAATTGTCATGCAGCAATGTCCAGGAAGGGAGTTGAGCCCATCACTGTGTAGAATGACGTTGAATTGATGAGGATTTCTCATTGGGATTGTGAAAAGGAAAGAGCAGGACAGTTCAATTTCTGTAGAATTCAACTGAAAGGGATGGTGCTTCCACCCATTAGGATTTTGAAGACTTCGAGGGAAAGGGAAGCGGTTTGGATCCAGTGGGATATTGTTGAGTGGAACTATTTAAGAAGGCATCTGGTTCCATTGGTGTGATGCAGAATTGCAGCGAATGTGGAGTGTTTTGGTTCCAGTTGGGATTCTGTCGTGTGGGAGTGAATTGAAAGGGGTTTGGGCCCTTTGCGATGGAGTGGACTGGGAGTGAACAGGAAGGGTTTGAGTCCAACATGATTATATCAAGCAGGAGTGACCAGGAAAGGGGGTCCTGTCCATTGGGATTGTGTAGAGCGGGAGCGAACAGGAAAGGGGACTGTCCATTGGGATTGTGCGGAATGGGAGCAAGTGCAAAGGGGTGTATACCCCGTGGGATTGTCTAGAGCAGGAGTGAATGGGAGGGGGTTCGAGTCCATTGGGATTATGTAATGGGGGAACGAACGGGAAGGAATTTGAATCTATATGGATTGTGTAGAATGGGATTGAGTGGGAAGGGGTTTGAATCCATGGGGAATATGTAGAGTGGAAGTGAATGGGAATGGTAGTGGGCAGAATGACAGCAAACAGGAAGAGGCTTTGGTCCATTGGGATAGTATAGAGTGTGTTGTGAAAGGGAATGTTTTGGTAAGGGAATGTTTCCGTATAATGGGACTGACAGAGATCATGAGATAATCCATTAGGATTATGAAGACTTTGAGTGAAAGGGAAGGGGTTTGGATCCAGTTGGATTTGTTGAGTGAGAGTATTTGGGAAGGTATATAGTTCCAGTGGTGCAGTGTAGAACTGGCGAGGTAGAAATGGAAAACTGGGAAGTGAGAATGGGTGGTTAAGGATTTATGTGCATTGGGGATTGTGTAATGTGAAACAGGCAGGGATTGTATCCATTGGGATTGTGCAGACTGGGAGTGAACAGGAGGGAGTAATGGTCTATTGGGATTGTGTAGATTGGGAGTTGCAGACAAAACTTTGTATTCGCTATCTAACCCCGTGCTGTCCCTGCCCTGGGAGTGTTAGATGGTGGGGGACAGTGTAGAGGGAGCTTTACTCTGTATCTAACCCCGTGCTGTCCCTGTCCCTGGGAGTGTTTGATGGGGGGACAGTGTAGAGGGAGCTTTACTCTGTATCTAACCCCGTGCTGTCCCTGTCCCTGGGAGTGTTAGATGGTGGGGGACAGTGTAGAGGAAGCTTTACTCTGTATCTAACCCCGTGCTGTCTCTGTCCCTGGAATGGGGGTGGCAGTGTAGAGGGAGCTTTACTCTGTATCTAACCCCGTGCTGTCCCTGTCCTTGGGAGTGTTTGATGGGGAGACAGTGTATAGGGAGCTTTACTCTGTATCTAACCCCATACTGTCCCTGTCCCTGGGCGTGTTTGATGTGGGGGACAGTGTAGAGGGAGCTTTACTCTGTATCTAACCCTGTGCTGTCCCTGTCCCTGGGAGTGTTTGATGGGGGGGACAGTGTAGAGGAAGCTTTACTCTGCATCTAACCCTGTGCTGTCCCTATCCTGGGAGTGTTTGATGGGGGGACAGTCTGAAGGAGCTTTACTCTGTATCTAACCCCGCGCTGTCCCTGTCC
>NW_025202251.1:3659-7683 GCF_004010195.1 Chiloscyllium plagiosum
CCCCCTCATGATGTTATAAACCTCGATAAGGTCACCCCCTCAGTCTCCCTCACCCCAGGGGGAAAAGACCTTGTCTATTTACCCTATCCATGTCCCCCCTCATGATGTTATAAACCTCTATAAGGTCACCCCCTCAGTCTCCCCCACCCCAGGGGGAAAAGACCTTGTCTATTTACCCTATCCATGTCCCCCCTCATGATGTTATAAACCTCTATAAGGTCACCCCCTCAGTCTCCCCCACCCCAGGGGGAAAAGACCTTGTCTATTTACCCTATCCATGTCCCCCCTCATGATGTTATAAACCTCTATAGGGTCACCCCCTCAGCCTCCGACGCTCCAGGGAAAACAGCCCCAGCCTGTTCAGCCTCTCCCTGTACCTCAAACCCTCCAAAATCCTCATAAATCATTTTCTGAACTATTTCTAAGTGTAGCGCCGTCCTTTTGATAGGAGGGAGACCGTGACCGAATGCAATATTCCCAAATCAATATCTTGTACCGTTGCAAAGTGACATCCTGAGACTGATGAGAGACTGAAATCAGTCAGGAGTGTGTTTGCTGGCGGTTCAGGTGAGTGAGGGAGTGCACGTCATGGAAGCATATAAAATCCTAGCAGGGGTGGAGAGGGATGGGGGAAACACAGGAAGGATTTTCCCTAGGAGCTGGGTGAGGACGCAGTCGAGCGAGAAGGGACAGGGATCAGCAGAGATATCTTCACCCAGGGAGCAGGGAACCCTATTCCCAAATACAGTTGTGTCTGGGGGGGGGAATGGTGGGAGGGCTGACACATCGAACGTTTTCCAGACGGAATTGGGCACGGATCTCGGGATGAGAGGGAACAAAGTCACGTTTGACTCTTGAGAGTCTCCTCTTGGGGGACTGAGAGTACGGGAGCTCACTCGGAACACTCGCATGCAAATCGCTTCCCACCCAAACCCCTCCCCCTTCCTTTGAAAGGTGACATTCTTGCAGATGGGTCCAGATGACTGCAAGGTGAAAAAGCCTGCCCCCCCAACTCAGATCTTCTCGGTTCTTAATTGCGAATTCAGGCTTTTGAGCTACGGGACGGCAAACTGTCTCTCGTTGTAAACTGGCTTTAACTGTGGTTGCTGATCTCGAAGCTGTCAGACTGATGCGTTGTTATAACCGTGTGGTTTGGTCAGAGTCAAAGCTGTTTCTTCGTCATGTCCCACTCCATAAATAGATCTGAAATCATCTCTGGTTTCTTACCTCCCCAAACCCAACACCCCACCAGCGCAGACTGAATGCACACACGCAGGCTAAATTGTCGATCAATCACATTTATTGGAAAAGATAAGTTCACACAGAGGGCCAACTAGACAATACCATGCTTAACCAACTTAAGAGTGGGGTGAGTAGGGTGGAGGGGTCGCAAAAGGGCTCTGAGGTTCCCCAAAAGTGTGGGGGGGGTGAGGGCAAGGCCTGCCATGCCACGCTGGTGTGCCAAAGATGCTGCAGCCTAAATTGTCATGCAAACACATTTGTTGGAAAAAAGTTCTTCACACAGAGGGCCAACTAGGCTTTGGGGAGGTGAGGGTGGGACGCTGCGCTTTGGTGGTTTTGCGGCAGGGGTTCGGGAGACGGGGTCAAGGGTAGACCACGGCGAGGGGGGGCGTCCCGCTGGGGCGGGCGGCAGGCAGGAGCGGGCCGAAGGCTGTGCCGTCAGGCCGGGGCGCGTAATCCTGGCAGGTGGAGCCCCCTAGGTGCGGGAGGCAGCTCAGCGAGACCGCGTAGGTCACCTTGCCGTACTTGAGGTAGCAGACGTGAGGGCGGGCGCCGGCGGCGAGCTGGGGGCACTGGCAGGACCCCAGGAGATCGTCGCGCCCCCGCTTCTCACTGTCCCACACCTCCACGGTCAGGCGGTGCCCGCTGGTCAGCCGCACGGTGCCCAGGTCAAGCTCCGCGTCCCACGTGGGGTTGTTGTCGTCCCACACCACGGGCGTCCTGGCCTGCGCCTGGCCGAACCTGACCACCACGTAGCCGTCGGTGCCCGAGAAGACGTCCCCCCAGAGGTCCCGGCCCTCCTTGACCGCGACCACCAGGCGGGCCAGCCCTTTCTCCCGGGGGCAGCAGCTCCGATCCAACCCGCCGTCCTCCTGGCACAGGCAGGAGCACGGGCGGCGCGGGTCGCGGTAGGACCCGGCCGGGCAGGGGCTGCCCTGCCCGCACTGCTGGAGGAGGGCGTTGGCGCCCACGTACTCGCCCAGGTAGCGCCGCAGGTTCTCCCGCGCGGGGTGGCCGGCGGGCAGCAGGTGGTGCAGGGGCGCCAGGGCGTAGCTCACGGCGCCCGGGTGGGCGGGCAGGCTGTCAGCCCAGCGGGCGAAGACCGCCGTGCCCCCGCTGCCGAAGAAGAGGTCCCGCCCCTGCTGGGCATCCCCGCCCTTCACCTCCGTCTCCCGGTCGCCCAAGGCCTGGTGGACATTGGCAGCGCCACCCAAGGCCCGCGCCATCTCCCGGCAGCGGTTGAAGCCGGCCCCGGCGTCGACCACCCCTTCCACAGTGGCCCTGGCTTCCAGCGCCAGGCAGTCCTTCGCCTCCTCAGCCGTGTAGCCCCCCGATGCCAGCTGGCAGGTGCGGAAGGCCGTGACATCCCTCAGGCTCCCGCCCAGCTCCACCGAGCGGAGGTAGTGCGTGCCGTAAGCGGCCACCAGCTGGCGGTACAGGGGGCGGCTGGCATTGGTCAGCTCGCCAGGCAGGTTGGTGAGGGAGCGGGCAAAGTCGGGCGCCAGGGGGGGCCGCTCCCGCACCCGGTAGCGGTAGTAGTGGCACTGGAACCCCTGGCTGGTGAAACTGTAGCGGTCGCTCCTGGCGCGGGTGGTGCCGAACGTCACCAGCTTGGACTGGGAGCCAGCCAGCACCAGTTGGATGCGGGCGTTCGGCCGGAGCGGTAGGCGGAGGTCCGCCCGCCAGTCGTTGGTGAGGGTGGAGCCGGCGGTCTCCACCAGCTCGGCGGCCGAGCGGTAGAGCTGGCTGGAGAGGGCACGTCGGCAGGAGCTCTGGGCACGCCAGTCTGCCAGCGCGAGGGGCAGCCGCTGCCGCGCGCCGCCCAGCAGCTCGTTGCGGCACAGCGTGCAGCCGCCGTCGGCCTTGCGCCAGGTGTCCACGTTCACCACGAAGGCCCCAGTGGTCCGCAGGGTCACCACGTCGTAGCCCTCCCCCGCCAGCTGCGCACCAGGCACAAACTCCGCCGCCTGGCACTCGTGGGCGCTGCCCGCCTCGCACACCCCGCGGGCACCCCGGGCGACCAGGCTGAGCAGCAGGAGGCAGACGAGGGGGACGGCAGCTGGTCTCGGCAGTCTCCCAGGCATCGTGGCATCCAACACGCAGTCAATCAGGGACCTGGGATGAATTGTCTGGGGTGGAGAGAGAGAGAGAGAGAAAGAATCTCACTATCACTTACTTTTTCAAATGCAGCCCCTCCACCTCCATCGCCACCCACATCCCACCCCAGTTCCCATCAGAATGTCACCTCCAGAGCACGGAAAGGGGCTTAGCTCTGGAGGGGGTTGTTTGCACAGCTGTGAAGGGGAGGGATCGGTTTTTGCTGGACTGACAGATTGATGAGCCCACGGAGGGGATACGGGGGACTGGACGTTGGCCTATTTTGACAACATGTCGAAATGCTAAGCTGGTTGAACACTCCCTCTCTGCCTCCCCCTTGGATTGGCAGTTTTATGAGCATTAAGAAAAGGGGAGGTCTTGGGTGAAGACAATCTGATTGGCTTAACGTTAAGGGAAAGGGGTTTGTTGAAGGTTCAGCTGTCTACTTGGAGGGATTTGGTGCTTTCCACCCAGTTGGCATGGGTTGGCACTGGATGGGTAAGGGGTCAATGAGAGGGCAGGGCTGGCTGGGGATTGGGTGTTGGGTTTGTGGAAACAACAGCACACGGGAGGGGCGTGTCCCAGGGTGGAATTCTGGGAGGGGACAGAGGGAATCAAAATCCCATCGAACATCAGGAGTTGGAGCAGTTAACAGGGAGACAGTGGGAAAATATTAACTTCAGGG
>NW_025202252.1:0-3076 GCF_004010195.1 Chiloscyllium plagiosum
ACACAAACACACAGACGCACAGTCTTTCTCTCACACACGCGTGCACATACAGCCTCGCACACACATACACACATACACACAGTCTCTCTCACATACGCGCGCACATACAGCTTCACACACATACACACAGACACACAGTCTCTCTCACATACGCGCGCACATACAGCCTCACACACACATACACACAGACACACAGTCTCTCTCACACACGCGCGCACATACAGCTTCACACACATACACACAGACACACAGTCTCTCTCACATACGCGCGCACATACAGCTTCAACACACACGCTGCACATACAGCCTCACACACACATACACACAGACACACAGTCTCACTCACATACGCGCACATACAGCCTCACACACATACACACAGACACAGTCTCTCTCACATACGCGCGCACATACAGCTTCACACACACGCGTGCACATACAGCCTCACACACACATACACACAGACACACAGTCTCACTCACATACGCGCACATACAGCTTCACACACTTACACACAGACATAGTCTCTCTCACATACGCGCGCACATACAGCCTCACATACACATACACACAGACACAGTGTCTATCACACACGAGCGCACATACAGCCTCACACACATACACACAGTCTCTCTCACATACACGTGCACATACAGCCTCATACACACACAGACACTCTCACACACGCGTGCACATACAGCCTCACAAACACACTGACACACAGTCTCTCTCACATACGCGTGCACATACAGTCTCACACACACATACACACAGACACACTGTCTCTCTCACATACGCGCGCAAATACAGCTTCACACACATACACACAGACACACAGTCTCTCTCACATACACGCGCACATACAGCCTCACACACACACACAGACACACAGTCTCTCTCACATACGCGCGCACATACAGCTTCACACACACGCGTGCACATACAGCCTCACACACACATACACACAGACACACAGTCTCTCTTACATACGCGCAGATACAGCTTCACACACTTACACACAGACACAGTCTCTCTCACATACGCGCGCACATACAGCCTCACATACACATACAAACAGTCTCTCTCACATACACACGCACATACAGCCTCACACACACAGACACTCTCACACACGCGTGCACATACAGCCTCACACACACACTGACACACAGTCTCTCTAACATACGCGTGCACATACAGCCTCACACACATACCCACAGTCTCTCTCGCATACGGGCGCACATACAGCCTCACACACACACGGCCTCACACACACACACAGTCTCTCTCACACATGCGGACACATACAGCTTCACACACATACACACAGACACACAGTCTCTCTCACATACACGCGCACATACAGCCTCACACACACAGACACACAGTCTCTCTCACATACGCGCGCACATACAGCTTCACACACATACAGACAGACAGTCTCTCTCACACATGCGGACACATACAGCTTCACACACATACACACAGACACAGCCTCTCTCACACACGCGCACACATACAGCCTCACACACACAGACACACAGTCTCTCTCACACACGCGCGCACATACAGCCTCAGAAACACAGACAGACACACAGTCTCTCTCACACACAGCTTCACTCACACACAGACACACAGTCTCTCTCACACATGCGCACACATACAGCTTCACACACAAACACACAGACACACGGTCTCTCTCACACACGTGCGCACATACAGCTTCACACACATACACACAGACACACAGTCTCTCTCACATACACGTGCACATGCAGCCTCACACACACACAGACACACAGTCTCTCTCACACACGCGTGCACATGCAGCCTCACACACACACACACAGTCTCTCTCACACACTCGCGCACATACAGCTTCGCACACACAGACACACAATCTCTCACTCACATGCACACATAACAGCTTCACACACACACACACAGACACACAGTCTCTCTCACACACGCGCGCACATACAGCTTCACACACATACACACAGACACACAGTCTCTCTCACACACACGCGCGCACACACAGCCTGTCTCACACACACACACAGACACAGTCTCTCTCACACATGCGTGCACATGCAGCCTCACACACACACAGACACACAGTCTCTCTCACACACTCGCGCACATACAGCTTCACACACAGACACACAGACACACAGTCTCTCACACAAACGCACATACAGCCTCACACACACAGACACACAGTCTCTCTCACACACGTGCTCACATACAGCGTCACACACACACAGACACACAGTCTCTCTCACACACGCGTGCACATGCATCTTCACACACATAAACACAGACACACAGTCTCTCTCACACACGCGCTCACATACAGCCTCACACAGACACACAGTCTCTCTCACACATGCGCACACATACAGCTTCACAAACATACACACAGACACACAGTCTCTCTCACACACGTGCTCACATACAGCCTCACACACATATACACAGACACACAGTCTCTCTCACGCACGCTCGCATACAGCCTCACACATACACACAGACACATAGTCTCTCTCTCACAGGCACGTACATACAGCTTCACACACACAGACACACAGTCTCTCTCACACACGCGCGCACATATAGCCTCACACACAAACACACAGTCTCTGTCACACATGCGCGCACATACAGCTTCACACACACATACACACAGACACACAGTCTCTCTCACACACGTGCGCACATATAGCTTCACACACATACACACAGACACACAGTCTCTCTCACACACGCGCGCACATACAGCTTCACAAACATACACACAGACACAGAGTCTCTCACACACGCATGCACATACAGCTTCATACACATACGCACAGACATACAGTCTCTCTCAGACACGCGCGCAAACACACACAGACACAAGTCTCTCTCACACACGCGCACACATACAGCTTCACATACACATACACATAGGCACACAGTCTCTCTCACACACGCGCGCACATACAGCCTCACACACACAGACACACAGTCTCTCTCACACATGCGCGCACATACAGGCTCACAAACACACACAGACACACAGTCTCTCTCACAC
>NW_025202252.1:6132-7684 GCF_004010195.1 Chiloscyllium plagiosum
CGCACTCATAACAGACACACACATGGCCTCTCTCACACACACACAGACATAGACACACACGCGCGCGCGCACACACACACACGGAGACAGGTGCACACGTACACTCACATATATACACACAGACACACACTCAAATATATAATAGTATCCCAAGTGAGGTTTGGGCCTTTAGAGAACACGACTTGGGACACGATCACGGGGAAATAGCAGAGCTCGTCAGTCAGACTTTGTGAAAGTGAGGATTGCAGATGCTGGAGATGAGAGTCAAGATTAGGGTGGTGCTGGAAAAGCACAGCAGGTCGTGCAGCATCCGAGGGGCCGGAGAGTAGACATTTCGGGGAATGAGGCCTCTCGATTCTCCCGCTCCTCGGATGCTGCCCGACCCACTGCACGTCTCCAGTGTCACAAGAAACACCTTGCGCTGGTTTTCACAGAGGTCTGCTGGCATTCCCAACTTAGCAAATATCGGAGGAGCGAGAGGAGAAGGGGTAATAACGATAACGAGAGGAACAGTGTTGGGGGGGGGGGGGATCGAACGCAGATAAAGACCAATAAACGCAGGACCTGACAGAGCGCGCCCCAATAGTTACAGAGTTAGTGGGTTGTAATGTTTTATTTTCAGGAATCGTTTGATTCTGGGAATGATCCTGAGAATTGGAAAGCTGCCAGTGTAACACCTTTATTTATAAAAGAGGGAGATAAAATAAGCAAGTAAATATAAGTTAGTCAGCTTAATATGTGTCATTTGGAAACTGTTCCAGTGACTCAAGAGGGTTTGATAGCAGAGCATTTAGAAATGCAGGGATAAGTCAGATTGGGCGGGGGGGGGGGTGTGGTGGGGGGGGAGGAGGTCTGACAAATGTATTGGAATTCTTTGAGGAGGTAATGAAGGGGATAGATAAGGGGGAAGTTCTGGATACAGTATATTTGGAATTTCAGAAAGTGTTTGGTCAGGTACCACACATCCCATTACTTAATAGGAAAAGTGTACAATTACGGCATCTGGATGGGGATATGAACAGGAAGGGGTTCGGAGGGATATGGGCCAGGTGCTGGCAGTTTGGAATATCTGGTCGGCATGGACGGGTTGGATCAAAGGGTCTGTTTCTGTGCTGTACATCTCTATGACTCTAAGTTTTGGTGGTAGTTTATTGGCACGCATAGGGGATTGGTTAACCAATGGGAGATGGAGAGATGGATAGGGAATTGGTTAACCAATGGGAGATGGAGGATGGATAGGGTATGGGGTAACCAATGGGAGATGGAGAGATGGATAGGGGATTGACTAACCAATGGGAGATGGGGAGATGGATAGGGGATTGGTTAACCAATGGGAGACAAGAGAGATGGATAGGGATTAGCTAACCAATGGGAGATGGAGAGATGGATAGAGGATAGGCTAACTAATGGGAGATGGATAGGAGTTTGGGTAACCAATGGGAGATGGATAGGGGATTGACTAATCAATGGGAAATGGAGAGGTGGATAGAGGATTGGCTAACCAATGGGAGATGGATAGGAGTTTGGGTAACCAATGGGAGATGGAGAGTTG
>NW_025202253.1:0-2088 GCF_004010195.1 Chiloscyllium plagiosum
ATGAAGAGGCTGCGCCTGCTGCCAGGACAGTTAATATTCACCAACATGATGTACTGTGTATGGCTACACTGTAATATTAATGCAGTGAGAAACAGAGGGTCCACTCACAAGAATGAGAAAAAACACATTGTCAGATTAGCTGATATGGTTAATTATATCACATTGTCAATCCAGCAAAGAGAACCATTAGCCCAGAGGAGATATCTTTCAGCTCAGAAACTGTGTGAATCAAGCTCTTCGGGATGCAAACCAGAAATCTGCCAAGTGCAGAAAACGATGCAGACCACAGAAGTGCGTTAATCTACAAACCTGGACAAGACAACTGCTGTGCAGATTACAGTAGTGCATTCATCAAGAACACGGACTAGGTATCTGTCTAGCAGCGGGAGCTATGCAGACCACAGCAATGCATTGATCTAAACACCCGAACCAGATGACTGTCCAGCACCAGGAGCAATGCAGACCACAGCATGCATTGAGCTAAAAACGCGGACTAGATATCTGTCTAGCGCGAGGAGATATGGAGTCCACAGCAGTTCATTGATCCACAAATCCGGATTAGGTGTTGGTCCAGCACCACAACAGTGCATTGTTCTGTAAACACGGACGAGATATCTATCCAACACCAGAAGCTGTACAGACCACAGTAGGACTTTCATCTGTAAACCCGAAATCGATATCTGACTCGCACAGGGATCAATGCAGACAACAGCAGGGTATTTATCTTTAACTCGGACTTAGGTATCTGTCCAGCACTGGGAGCTATTCAGACCACAGCAGTGCATCGATCTATAAAGGCAGACTAGATATCTGTCCAGCAGTGGGAACAGTGCAGACCACAGCAGTGCATTGAACTATAAACTCGGATTATATATCTGTCCAACACTGGGAGCTATGCAGACTCCAGCAGTGCAACGATATCCAGGCCACTCTGAATGACGCACCCTGTAAGAGGTTCATGTGAATTTTATTTCATTTTCCTTAACTTTCAATGATTTGGATGCATGCTCCAAATTACAGTGAGAATGGATTGTACAATGCTGAATGAAACGCAATGGCACCAAAGGGGTCAGCATCGGCCGTGTTCATCTCCTTCTATTCGTAACTGAGGGACAGCATTGCAAGAAATTGGACAAAACAACGCTAAGTCTCTAAGGCATATTTTTTTGAAGAAAGAAACAGCCGTGAGCTGTCCTAAAGATTTTTGCAGAGTCATAATGTTCGAGTTGAAACTTCTCTTTTCTGCCCACACTTCGTTTATCTGATTTGCATTCGGTTTTCTGTTTGCAAACTTTTAACATTTAATGCAGGAGATAAGTCTCAGACCAGAGGCGAGGCCTCGAGACTTAAAGCACAGTGCAGTCTGGAGATGAAACCGGGCGTGGTCTGTTGCCTGAGCCCAGTGTGGTCTGGAGACAGGAACCAGAGATGTCTGGAAACTGGGCTTGGTCTGATCTGGACACTGGGTTCGGCATGACCTTGATACTGGATCCAGCTTGGCTAGGAGACTGGGCCTGGTGTGGTATGAAGTCTGGGCTGGCAACAACTGGAGACTAGGCCCAGCACGGTCTGGAGACAGTGCCTGGCATGCAGTGGAGTTTGGGCCTATCACAGTCTGGAGTCTGGGACTGGTGCAATCTGGAGACTAGGTCCAGCACGGTGTGAAGATAGGGCCTAGCATGGTCTGCAGATTGGGCCGAGCACGGAGATTCGGCTCGACATGGACTGGAGGCTGAGTCTGTTGTGGCCTGACATCTGGGCCCAGCGCAGCCTGGAGACTGGGCCCGACATTGTCGGGAGACTGGGCCCAGTGCGGACTGAGGCCGGGTTCGGTACAATCTGGAGGCTGGGTCTTGAGCAATCTGGGGACTAGGCGCACCACGGTCACGAGACCGGGTCCGGAGAGACCTGGAGACTGGACCCAGCACAGCCTGGAGATTGGACCTGTCCCGGCCTGGAACTGAGCACAGCGCAGCCTGGAGACAGGGCCCAGTGCAGTCTGGAGACTGGGCCGTCTACAGTCTGGAGACTAGCCCTGTCGTGATCTGGAGACTTGGCCTGGTGTTTTCCAGAGATTCAGTGCTGGCC
>NW_025202253.1:4025-7684 GCF_004010195.1 Chiloscyllium plagiosum
CCCATGTCTCTCTGTACGTTAATTTTCACCAGGACCTTTCCATTTACTGTATAGTTCGCTCCTGAACTGGATCTTCCAAAATGCATTAACTCGCATTTGCCATGATTGGACTCCATCTGCTTTTTCACTGCCCATCTTCTGTATTCTGCTGTATTCTCTGATAATCCCCTTCACTACCTGCTACTCTACCAGTCTAAGTGCTATCTGAAAATTTGCGTTGTAGTGGTCCCAGCACGGATCCCTGTGCAACACAACTGGTGATAGGTTCCCATTTTGAGAAACACATTTCCACTTCTACTCTGTTTCCTGTTGCCCAAAATGTTATTTATCCCAATTGCTTGAACATCCTCGATCCCATGCAATTTCACTTTCTCCATCAGCCTACCATGGGGAAATTCATCAAACCCCTTCTAAAGTCCATCTGAAGCCCTGCAGCCATCATTCAACTCTGTCACCTCCTCAAATAATTCCATTTAGTCTTAAATAAGCTTACCACAGTGTAAGAAAGAAATCCTTGAAGGGGACAAAAAGCAAAAGCTCCGGTGATTTTGTTGTTGTAACGCGGACCGCACAATATCAGAATGTTGGTGGTTCAGGAGAAAGCAAGATGGAGCACAGTTAAGATACTTGCACCTTAACCGATTTGCTCCTGCTCTGTCCCTCTTTCCTGATCAAAGCATTCTCAAACAAAGGAATTTCTGCTTTCTGGTTTGTATCCTTTGATCTTTTCTGCTTCAACTTGTGCCTCTGTGAAATCGTGAAGGCACAATCTGGGAAGATTTCCCAATAAGCTCCTGCAATGCTTCCGTTGCGTGACTCTGTTCTGGCATGTTAAATACAGTAGGCAGCATGCCTACCGATTAATCAGGTACATCATTTGCAAGGACAAATTGCATCACTGGAACAGAGAGTTTTTCCAGGACTCGAACCACAAATTCTCCCCTCTTCCCTGGACATTCTAGCCTCAAGTTATACAGCTGAGCAATTTCCCTACCATGAATTTTTGTTACCAGTACCATTTCAGGCAATATTCCCTCAGGAGTAAAGATCTCCTCATCCTTCTGCATCACAGACTGAGAGGATCCGTTTTCCCTTAATATTGTAATCTCTTTATCTGCTACTCCGGGCTTATTTGAATAAACTTGACTGACCTTGCACTTCGTCCTCAATCAACCTCTGATTCAGCTTTCTCGCTTCCATTGGGCTTTCTGTTATTTTGAAATGGAAAATGTGCTCCTGGAAAAACTCAGCAGGTCAGGCAGGATCCAAGGAGTAGGAGAATTGACGTTTCGGGAATAAAACCTTCTTCAGGAAGGAGGAGAGTGCGCCAAGCAGGTTAGGATGAAAGGAACGGAGGAGGGACTTGGGGGAGGGGCGTTGGGAATGCGATAGGTGGAAGGAGGTTAAAGTGAGGATGATAGGCCGGAGAGGGGGTGGGGCGGAGAGGCCGGGAAGAAGATTGCAGGTCAAGAAGGCTGTGCTGAGTCCGAGGGTTGGGACTTAGATAAGGTGGGTGCTGAGTCCGAGGGTTGGGACTTAGATAAGGTGGGCGGAGGGAAAATGAGAAAGCTGGAGAAATCTGCATTCATCCCTTGTGGTTGGAGGGTTCCTAGGCGGAAGATGAGGCGCTCTTCCTCCAGGCGTCGTGTTGTCATGGTCTGGCGATGGAGGAGGCCAAGGACCTGCATGTCCTTGGCGGAGAGAGAGGGGGAGATACAATGTTCAGCCACGGGATGGTTGGGTTGGTTGGTCCGGGTGTCCCAGACGTGTTCTCTGAAAAGTTCCGCAAGTTCGCGGCCTGTCTCCCCAACGTATAGGAGGCCACATCGGGTGCAGCGGAAGCAGTAAATGATATGTGTGGAGGTGCAGGTAAATCTGCGACGGATATGGAAGGTTCCCTTGGGGCCTTGGAGGGAAGTGAGGGGGATGGTGTGGGCACAAGTTTTGCATTTCTTGCAGTTGCAGGGGAAGGTGCCGAGGGTGGAGGTTGGGTTGGTGGGGGGTGTGGACCTGACGAGGGAGTCGCGGAGGTAGTGGTCTTTCCGGAACGCTAATAGGGGAAGTGAGGTAAATATATCCTTGGTGGTTGGGTCTGTTTGGATGTGGCCGAAATGACGAAAGATGATAATATGTACCTGGAAGTTGGTGGGGTGGAAGGTGAGGACCAGTGGGGTTCTGTCCTGGCCGCGATTGGAGGAGCGGGGTTCAAGGGCAGAGGAGCGGCAAGTGGAGGAGATGCGGTGGAGAGCATCGTCAACCACGTCTGGGGGGAAATTGCACTTTTGAAGAAGGAGGCCATCTGGGTTGTTCGGTATTGGAAATGGTCCTCCTGGGAGGAGATGCGGCGGAGACGAAGGAATTGGGAACATGGGATGGCGATTTTACAGGGGGCAGGGTGGGAGGAGGTGCAATATCCGTCACAAATTCACCTGCACCTCTACACATATCATTTACTGCAACCGCTGCACCCGATATGGCCTCCTTTACATTGGGGAGACAGGCCGCCCTTCATGTGGAACGTTCAAGAGAACACCTCTGGGACACCTGCACCAACCAACCCAACTGCCCTGTGGCTGAACACTTCAACTCCCCCTTCCATTCCACCAAGTACATGCAGGTTCTTGAACCCCTCCCTCGCCAGACCATGGCAACCGGACGTCTGGGGAAAGGGCACCTCATCTTCCGCCTAGGAACCCTCCAACCACAAGGGATGAATGCAGATTTCTCCAGCTTTCTCATTTCCTCTCCGCCCACCTTATCTCAGTCCCACCCCTCGGAGTCAGCACCGTCTTCTTGACCTGCAATCTTCTTCACGACCTCTCCGCCCCACCCCCTCTCCGGCCTATCATCCTCACCTTAACCTCCTTCCACCTATCGCATTCCCAACGCCCCTCCCCCAAGTCCGTCCTCCCTTCCTTTTATCTTAGCCTGTTGGCACATCTTCCTTATTCGTGAAGAAGGTCTTATGCCCGAAACGTCGATTTTCCTGGTCCTTGGATTCTGCCTGTCCTGCTGCGCTTTTCTTGCAACACATTTTTCAGCTCTGATTTCCAGCATCTGCAGTCCTCACTCTCTCCTTTCTGTTATTTTCCCAACAAAACCTCCAAGCTTGTCTGATTTTCCTCCATCTGTCTTTCTCCTACCCACCAAAACTCTGGCAATATGAGGGATTAATCTAGAGACTGTCCATTGAGTATATGTGGTCAATATATTCTTCATTAGATCAGGTCACTAAAACTGTCCACAATACTCCAAGTACCATCTTACTAACATTTGGTGATTGTGGTGCAGGACAGATTGACTTTTAGAAGAAGTAAATTATTGCAGTACAACCCATGCTGGAAATCACAGCGAGTCTGACAACATCCATGGAGAGAGAGCAAGCTAACGCTTCTATTCTGGATGATTTTCGCCATCTACATTCCGATTCCCTTTCAAAGAAGACACACCTGCCTTTTATCTTCCTATTTGCACATGTACCTACCAATACACGTTGCATTTTTTCCAAATACCTTACTGCCTGAATTCTTAAGAAAAAGAGCTCCTGCTTATCCAACTGTATCACATTCATTGGTTCTCCAATGTTTATGTCGACCAGAGATATCTTCAAGCAATAAGTTTGTAATGAGTTTTGAGAACATTTGTAGGTCAGGTTGAGG
>NW_025202254.1:0-5557 GCF_004010195.1 Chiloscyllium plagiosum
GTGTGAGTCCCTTAGAAGGGCAATGTCATCCACGAAGGCCACAGGCGAGCAGCTGGCTCTTCTCTGGGCCAGGGGCACAGTGACCCCTGAGGTGGCCCTCTCCAGAGTATACCAACTCATCCAAAGCGATGTTAAATAGTATTGGAGAGAGCGGGTCACCTTGTTTAACGCTCATCTCCATGTTTATTGGGATGGTACAGTTACCATTCCCTTCCACCACTGTTGTGTTGCCAGTGTCGAGGTCTTTGATCAGACCTACAAAGGCTTTGGGGAGTTTGACTCTTTGTAAAGCTGTGATTAATAGTTTGTGCCCAACAGAGTCGAACACTTTCACCAGATCGACAAAGACAACTGTGAGGTCCTTGGGATTATGCTTCACTCCCGTAATGTTCTTGAGGATGGTAATGTTCTCATTGCCCGGGGAGGGGCTGCTGGGAACCCCTTTTGCCTGGGGTTTATTTTGACTATTTCACTGAGGTGTTTTGCCATTATTTTGGTGAACAGTCTCAGCACCATTGGACCGATATTAGTTATTGGTCACCAGTTGTCAATGTTTTACAGGTGGTCCTTATCCTCACACTGAGGAATCAGCACACTCTGACTCTCTGTTTCAGTGAATCGGGTATCGTGTTCGATTTTAGCCACAGGGAGATGAGGTGGGGTAGACAGTTTTCCTCTTGTTCACGGATTGCTCTTATGTTCTGCAGTTTCAGGCTGTCTGGCCCAGTGGCATTGTTCTCCTCTAGCCCCTTGATGGCTGCTTCAACCTCTTCTCCCTCTATGGGTTTCATCAAGGACCCATCAACTTTACTGGTGCATGAGGTGTACTTATTTCTGTCAGATTTCAGGTTTGGTAATGACAGATTCTCGCGGAAACATGTCTCCAATTCTCCTTTTGAGGGAGGACAAGTGGGTGAGGTCAGCGCCCCCATGATCTCTCGATCTAGTTGGTGCCGGTTTATTTTGTAGAGCTGCTGGGTCGCTCTAAACAGCGCTCCACGTGCTGCCCACCGTTTTTTAGCTCCGGTGTTGTTACCGGTCTCTTTGTCTCGTTTGGCCTGATCTTTTTGAGGCCTCTTGCATTTGCTCTGTCCTTTTGCTACTATTCATTAGCAGGTTAGTAATGCTTTCCACTAGTCCCACCCCGAGGGCAAGGGGGTCTGGGTCATTCCTCATGCTCAAGAGCTCCACATCTAGTGTACACTGGTCACCTACGTCCCTGTGTTTAGGAATTGAAGCTGGTGTTCTTCGGCTGGCTCTACGGCACAGGTTTTGATCGTTGGAACATTCCTGGACACTCTCTGCCTCTGATTCGTGCGAGTCTATACCTGTCATTGACTCGTTTGGGGTCGGGAACTCTGTCGGGGTGTTTGCCAGGAGTCTGTGTTTATCTGAGATCTGTTTTGGTGTAAATGATTTAAGGATGCTGGCGATGGATTTATTTATAAACTTGCATCCTGCAGATCTCCCTTCCAGTTCCCTCAGGAGTGCCACCTCCTCCTGTGACCTTACGCGATCACTTCTCCCAGATTTGCCCTTGACTTTGGGGGCAGGTTTGAGGTGTTTTTCATTCCCTAGAATAGGGTGTCTGTGTCCCTCGTGCTGACCAAGGCCTGACTGAGTAGAAAACAGTTGGTCACACGCGCTGCATGCAGAGTCCCCTGTTGGGGATTGTTTCTTGCCTTTGCATGTTGGACAGTGGCAGACGATTGCACGATATTCTCCCGCTTTGTCACAGCGGGAACATTTTGTTTGAATGTTCTTTACTCTGTGCACTTCAGTCAAATGAGTCTTGAACAGGCTCACCGTGGGGAAGAGGGTGTTGCAGTCCTTGCAGAACAGCCCATCGACGGGGTCATGGATAATTACCTCTGGGACAGATGTTCTGTCGTAGACTGGCTCGATAACAACTCCTTCCATGAAGGCTGTTGTCTCTGTCTCCTCACTAGTTTTGTTTGTAGTCTTTTTGTACTCTGTGCCCTGTATTGAGTCTTGATAATTTCTGTTGTAGAAGGTTTGGGTCGTTCTGCTTGCCTCACCTTTAGGGTGGGCCGCCCTTACGGTCCCTTCCTCAACGCTATCTGGGTCATCCATTACTTGGTGAGCCAGCTCCCTGAGAGGGGTGTCCAGCCTCAGCTCCAAGTAAGGCAGGAGGTAACGTCTCGAGGTCCTTGTCTCGGTTTGTACTGAGATGGACCTTGTTGCGGGTTTTAAACATGTATGACTTATCACAGCTAAACTACGTGAAAACGTCATGGTCGGTAATTAGATGACGAGGCTATTATTGCACTCACCATCAGAATGGATTGTGTCCATTTCGAGTTATTCCATCGCTCGTCAACATAAAAGTAACTCCTGTCGAGCTAACCACAGCCAGATGTTAAAGGGAACGGGGTCGGTCATTGTAGAGCTGAACCAAGTGGGGATTGAGCCGGGGTTATTCCATGGACAGACTCACCACCCATGGACAGACTCACCACCCAACTCGCTCATCACCTGTTGTGCTGGCAGGTGAAGAGTTAATTTTATTCACCCGAACTACCCACCACCATGACTGTGATCCAAAAACAAATAACTTTATTACTAAAATCCATCTAAAACTTAGATCAATTATGTCCAGTAGTGAACCTAATAGAGTCCATTAAAGAGCCATGAAAATGCGAAGCAGCTCGAGAGTCCAGGATAAAACCAGATTGGTGATATTCTGTGCAAATGTCTTCAATGTTACGATCCCGAGATCCTTCATCAGTTTTATTTTTATTGAACCATTTGCCTCGGGATCCCGTCACCAATCCGTAGAAAGATATACTGGCTCCTTTAACAAGATCCATAATTTCCTTCTTTAAATGTTTGTATAAGCCTACTTTTCCAAGCCACGCATCCTAGGTCGTGCCTCACCGCATCATCATTTCCCTGCCCCCAGCTATAACTCTTGCCCTGCAGTGCACACTTATCCCTCTCCATCACTAGAGTAAAAGTCACCGAATTGTGGTCACTGTCCCCAAAGTGCTTATCTCCCTCCAATTCTAAAACCTGGCCTGGTTCGTGACCCAGAACCAAATCCAGTATGGCCTCACCTCTTGTTGGCCTGTCTACATATTGTGTCAGGAAACCCTCCTGCACACATTGGACAAACACCGACCGATCTAACGAACTCGAGCTATAGCTTTCCCAGTCAATATCTGGAAAGTTAAAGTCCCCCATAACAACCACACTATTACTTTCACTCTTCTCCTGAATCATCCTCGCAATCCTTTCTTCTACGTCTCTAGGACTATTAGGAGGCCTGTAGAAAACTCCGAACAGGGTGACCTCGCCATCTGAGGTAGTTTGGGCTGAGGTTAGGAATAGGAAAGGTGAGTCTTTGTCCATCGTCCTTTCCACCGCTGTAATACTATCTTTGACAAGCAATGCCACACCTCCCCCTCTTTTACCCCCACCTCTGACCCTACTAAAACATTGAAACCCTGGAACCTGCAACAGCCAATCCTGTCCCTGTTCTACCCATGTCTCCGTAATAGCCACAACATCTCAATCCCAGGTACCAACCCACGCTGCAAGTTCACCTACCTTATTTCGTATACTTCTTGCATTGAAGTATACACACTTCAAGCCACTTTCCTGTTTACAGGCACCCTCCTTTGAGACTGATGCCATGTTCCTAACCTCCCTACATTCCAGGTCCTGCACCCTAAAGCTACAGTCTAGGTTCCCATAGCAATTACAGAGGCATCACTCAGGGATGGATAGGACTAACAGCTTAATGTTCCAGGGTATAGATGCTATAGCAAGGATAGAAAGGGGACAACAGAGCAGGGAGAGAGGTGTTTTCCTGGGCACCAACCCGGGGTGTGTGTGCGTGTGTGTGTGTGTGCGATAGTCTCAGTCCCTTCGTTGCATCTCCTCCAGCTCTTGCTGCTAAATGGCCTCCCGTATGATAACACCCGCCCTGGTTGGATACAGGTTTGTTCTGAAAAGGATCGAATTAATCACTTTCGAGGTCTTATGTTGTAATCCTTTCAACCAATTGGAGATTTTATTGTTTTTTAAAATAACGAATACCTGCGCCCTGACAGGGCAAGGCCATCCACTTCTGCAGCTCCAATTCTCTCCATTTAACATCATTCCTACTGCTGTATTCTTCATTCCTTTATTAGATTCTCCATCATTGACACTCGTTCTTTCTGCCGATTGGCTGATTAAATGTGGATTCCAGATTTCTTTCAATACCTTTTTTACAATTACTCAAATTTTCCACTTTTTGTTATACTAGTCCCTTCAAATGCAAATGAGGCATGTAAAAGTTTGTCTGAAAAGTTGTATAACGATTCACATTTTCTTAATACAGCAATGGGAATAAATGTTAGTTTACTCAGAGGCCACCGTCTCAGCTTCTCAGATAAAGCATTCAGTCGGCAATCTAACTTTTCAGCAATTAATTTATTAATATTCCTACAGCCATTAAACTCTTGTTCTAACCTTTTGTCGCAGCTCTACCTCGGAGCTGCACCACCCTCCCTTTTTATGTTTCTCTGCCTTTCCATTATTACTTTGATTCCCTTTAATGTTCCTGATTGCAGGATGCATCTGCCTCTCGTTCTGTCCGAGCTCTACAGCCGTAGTAAGTTGAAGAGGACATACCTCACATTGGAAGGTTTTTTTTATTTCAAAAATATACTTTATTCATAAAATAATTTGATGGTCTGTACAGTTGGTCATGCCATACATATGTAAACATGTACATAGAGATCAGAATTTATCATTTTTATACAGGTCTGTACATTTTTCAATCATATGCCCATATAATTAGCTGAGGCGTCAGCAGAGCCCAAATGTATTTTTCCCCCGTTGCCCAGATCTTTGTACAGCGAGTCCCTTCGGACCCGGTCCATCTTTGACCTCCACATGAACTGGAAGATGGCCCGGGTGACTGCAGCGGCACAGGTTCTGGGAATAGGCCAGACTGTGTCACGTATAACAGCAATGACAGTGCCTCACACCTGATGACCAGGTTTTTTCCCCACGATGGAGAGCGACCGTAGCTTCCATCTGCCCAGTTTCTGCCTCACTTTGCTGATACGCTCCTCCCAAGACTTGGCGTACGCTCCAGCCCCCCCCGAACCAAATACCCAGCACCTTCAGGTGGTCGGTCCTGACGGTGAAGGGGATCGAGGATTGGTCGGCCCAGCTCCTGAAGAGTGGGGTCTCGCTCTTGCCTCGGTTTACCTTGGCCCCCGAGGCTCGTTCGAACTGGACACATATGCACATGAGTCTGCGCACGGACAGCGGATCGAGCAGAAAACGGCGACGTCATCCATGTACAGGGAGGCCTTAACCTGCAGGCCCCCGCTGCCAGGAATAGGCACCCCTCTCAGGCTCGCATCCTTCCTGATGGACTCGGCAAATGGCTCTATGCAGCACACAAACAAGGCAGGAGAGAGAGGGCAGCCCTGCCTGACTCCAGATCTGACTGGGAAGCTATCTGATTCCCACCCATTGATTGAGACTGCACTGACAATGTTGGTGTAGAGCAGTCTGAACCAATTGCAGATTCCCT
>NW_025202254.1:6165-7685 GCF_004010195.1 Chiloscyllium plagiosum
CCTCCGAAGCAAAGAGCGAGGCTTGCTGGCCCTTCACCTCCTTGAGGTCCTCCGTGACATCCACCCCCATCGTCTGCAGCAGGAGCAGGTTCTGCATACTTTCCTGGAGCTGGGACAGTTTTCCCTACCTCTCTCTCGCCTCCTGAACAACTTTGAGGATGAAGAACCTCTTGATGTTCCCTTTTACTGTTTCCCACCAGTCCGCTGGGGACTCAAAGGAGGGGCTTCACGGTTCTCCAACCTGCGTAGTCCCTCTTGAGCTCCTCAATGTTTCCTGGGGTCAACAGCTTGGTGTTCAGTTTCCACGTTCCCTTACCAGCCCGCTGCTCGTCCTGTAGGTGACAGTCGGCCAGCAGGAGGCAGTGGTCAGAGAAGAACACCGGCTTGACATCGGTGGATCTGACCGAGAGCGTTCGGGACACAGACAGGTAATCTATCCTTGAGCGGATAGACCCGTCTGCCGTGACCAGGTGTATCTACGCTGCGCTCCGTCTGCAGGGGCACTGAAGACGTCGTGCAGCTTGGCATCTTTTACCGTGTCCATCAGGGCTCTGGACGTGGTGTCCAGTTTACTGTCCCCCCCCCGCCGGATCGTCCATCTCCATCAATGATACAGTTGAAGTCTCCGGCCAGAATGACCGGCCTGGACGTAGCCAGCAACAGTGGAAGCTGCTGCAGGACGGCCAACCGTTCACTCTGACCCACTGGGGCGTACACATTAATCAGTCTCAGGGGAGCGTTCCTGTACATGATGTCGGCGATGAGGAGGCGCCCGCCCACCACCTCCTTAACCTCAGATGGTGAAGTTGCCTCCCCGCAACAGGATACCCAGGCCTGAGGAGCGGTTATCGTTGCCCCCTGACCACACTGACGGCCCATGGGCCCACAAGCTTGACCATCTCCTGTAACTGCTGAGGTGCGGTATCCCACACTTCTGCAGGAACAGGACATCGGCTTTAACATTGGCCAGGAAGGTCAGTGTTGAAACACATCGCGCAGCAGATGTTATGCTGTGCACATTAATAGTTGCAATTTTTAATCCCATTTTTTTAAACAGGTTGTAGAGTTACCCATGTCCGATTGTCGCTGGTCCTGCCCCTCTGAGGTAGCTGTCTGCATCCCCATGCAGAACACGAACTGCTGGACCCTCTCAGGGCTGAGGTAGCTGTCCAGTTCCCCACTCGGCCCATTTGCCTGCTTCGGTGTCATCGGGCAGAGACCAGGGTCCACGCTGTCTGTTTCTATATCTGACAGCGGGGCTGTCAGAGGGTCGCTGCTCCCAGTGACCTGGAGCTGTGTGGTGGCGGGGCCCTCCTGGCTCTCACCTGGTGGGGGGGGTGGTGGTTTCCCATTTCCTCAGGAGGTGCGTCCCTTGGTTGGCAGGCACTGCCCTCCTTTCTCCTCGCAGCGCTCTGCCTCTTCTTTTGGTGACGACCCTCCTTACGCCCATCCTCACCCTCCGAACAGCTGTCCATGTCTTCCCCACGCAGCTGCCTTTTCCCCTTTTTCTGGGAGGTCTT
>NW_025202255.1:0-1579 GCF_004010195.1 Chiloscyllium plagiosum
ACACCCCTGGTGCTCACCTTCCACCCTACCAATCTTCACATAAACCAAATCATCCGCCGACATTTCAGCCAACTCCAAAAAGACCCCATCACAAGGATATATTTCCCTCACCACCCCTTTCCGCCTTCGGCAAAGACTGTTCCCTCCGTAACTACCAGGTCAGGTCCACGCCCCCTCCCAACCTGGCACCTCCCCTGCCACCGCAAGAACTGTAAAACCTGCGCCCACACCTCCTCCCTCACCTCTATCCAAGGCCCTTAAGGAGCCTTCCATATCCACCAAAGTTTTACTTGCACATCCACTAATATCATTTATTGTATCCGTTGCTCCCGATGTGGTCTCCTCTTCATTTGGGAGACTGGGCGCCTCCTAGCAGAGCGCTTTATGGAACATCTCTGGGACACCCGTACCAATCAACCAACCGCCCTGTGGTCCAACATTTCAACTCCCCCTCCCTCTCTGCCGAGGACATGGAGGTCCTGGGCCTCCTTCACCGCACCTCCCTCACCATCAGACGCCTGGAGAAAGAACGCCTCATCTTCCGCCTTGGAACACTTCAACCCCAGGGCATCAATGTGGACTTCAAACAGTTTCGTCATTTCCCCTTCCCACACCTCACCCTAGTTCCACACTTCCAGCTCAGCACTGTCCCCATGAGTTGTCCGGACTTGTCCTACCTGCCTATCTCTTTTTCCACCTATTCCCCACTCCCACCCTCCTCTAGTTTATCTCTCCACTCTTCAGTCTCACTGCCTTTAATCCCGATGAAGGGTTTTTGCCCGAAACGTCGATTTTGCTGCTCCTTGGATGCTGCCTGAACTGCTGTGCTCTTCCAGCACCGCTGATCCAGAATGCACCCCTGTGTTCTCTGTAAATACCATGATGTTTAGATTGATTCTAATCTAAAAAGTGAGATAATGGAGTTTTACATAAATTCATGCGGCAAGACGTGTCTGATTGTGGACATGGATATCACATCCCACCTTTTGCCTGGCAGGTGCTCATGTGACTCAGCCAACTTTGTCTATCTTATACGTTGCAGGCAAGAATGCCCGGAGGCATGGTACATTGGGGAAACCGAGCAAAGGCTACGACAACAGATGAACGGGCACCGCACAACAGGAGGGTTCCCTCCCAGTTGGGGAACACTTTAGCAGTCCAGGACATTCAGCCTCGGACCTTCAGGTGACCATCCTCCAAGGTGGACTTCGGGACAGGCAGCAGAGGAAAGTGGCCGAGCAGAGGCTGATAGCTAAGTTCGGTACCCATAGGGAGGGCCTCAACCGGGACCTTGGGTTCATGTCACATTACAGGTGATCACCACTGCAACACACACACATTCTCACACACTCTTGCACACATTCTCACACACTCTTTCACTCTCACACACATTCTCTCTCTCTCACGCACATTCTCTCTCTCTCACGCACATCCTCTCCCTCTCACACACATTCTCTCCCTCTCTCACACATTCTCTCCCTCTCACACATTCTCACACACATTCTCTCCCTCTCACACATTCTCACACACATTCTCTCCCTCTCACACATTCTCGCACACATTCTCTCCCTCTCGCACA
>NW_025202255.1:1651-2938 GCF_004010195.1 Chiloscyllium plagiosum
AGTGCAAACCTTGCAAACCCTTTCAAATACTTTCTAAATTGCACCACGTTCGTTACTGAATGCACGATCTGTTAGTGCTGAAGTGAAGCGACGCTGAAACATTAGTAATGACAATTTTGAGTGCTCTTTGACTGTAGGGTAGCGTGACCGAGTGGTCTAAGGCCCTGGATTTAAGCTCCAGTCTCTATCGAGTCGTGGGTTCGAATCCCACCGCTACCAAGATCGCAGCTGTTCTTCTGCAGGCAGAGAAACTTAGCAGGCCCTGTACATTTTCGTTGTTGCGTTTGCAGCCGGTCAGGCCTCTCATCCAGACTGACTCTGAAAACAGTGGGACACTTCGCTGTCGGAGCCCCCTCATCTGCACTGCTTTACGATGAATATGTGGAAACTTTGGTGCCAGTTTCTGTGTCTCAAATAGTCAGCACGTTTGGCTGCAAGTTTGGTGGTTCGAGCCTGCCCTTCGCACCGAGCCTCAATAATTTCAGTTCAAGCATTGAGACCAACCATGTATCGACACTGCAACCACGAGAACTCAGCAGAGTCCGCAGTTGGATGTGGCCCCAATCTCTCCAAGGCCCCGCTGCCAACAGAAAGCGGCTACTGCAGCTTCAATCACCGGCTTCCTGCTCAGCCCTGGGACACAGCACATGGAAAATCCTTCCCCAGGAACGGCTCTTCCCGTGTGAGAGGGACAACAATTCCACTTTAAATTGAGAATGGCTTCAGAAGATTGTTCCTGTCCTTGGAGTGTTTCATAAACAAAACTCCTGTCTCGCAAATAAGAAGTGGGGAAAGTTGTTGGCAGGAAGGATAGGGAAAGTGCTGACTGTGAGGACTCTGTCTCGGCAGCAGGTGGGATTCCTTACACCCGAAACAGAAATGATTGCGTTTCCTTAGGGAATTTCCCAATTGATTTCACGTCTGCCAGAGTGATTGGGTATCATTCCGGCCACCTAAAGATGAGGATAAAAATATGAAAATATTTATATTGAATCTTAAATCCAGAGACAAGTGCTAAATAGATAATAATGTTCTGAACGAATACTAGCTGAGAAATGGAAAGTGTGGATGATGACATTTGTGATTGGGAGGAATGAACTGGATCCTTGCAAATTGCAATGCCAGGTGAAATATGCTCAGTATGAAATGACACACTAATCAATCGTCAGCCAGGCCCAGCTACTTTAGTCGGTACAGCATGAGATGCTTAATCTCAGGGCCATAGGTTCAAGCCTCACGATGGGCCCTTTCACTCCTTTAAAGAAATCCAGCCCTCTACTCCACTTG
>NW_025202255.1:5799-7147 GCF_004010195.1 Chiloscyllium plagiosum
TTGGTGGGAATGGAGCGTTCCTGCTGGTTGTTCCCATCAGCAAACCTGGCTTTGAATTTGCTAGCCCACATCTGCTGCCATGGTGAAAAGGAATACCATTCCCATTAATTGCTGGGTCAAACTTCGTTCAGTTTCTCTCCTCGGATAAAGTGAGGGCTGGAGATGATGAAACGCTCCGAAAACAAACGGCGGTTCTCCTGCTGCTCGGATGCTTCCTGACCAGCACCACACTCTCAACTAAGTTTCTCTCCTCCTGGGTCAACGATATGAGTCGAATTGTAGATCTTCTCCCGCCGTCCATTTTAAGGGTACAGTTACCAGCACTGGTCCTTTCTGCACCAAAACTATCGCATTTGCTTTACATGTGAAGGCATCCTGGTTCAGTGACAAGGTAAGCTCTCATTTGCTCGGGTCACAGCGAACATTGGTTACCTGATGTCATCTCTGTCAAATGTATCCCAAAGTAGGCTCTGAAACACCTCATTTGGACCCGAGCATTTCTAAACCTGCGTGAACCAAAACCAGAAAACCTCAGTCATGATTTGGAGCAGTTCACATATTCGACCGTCCAAGCAGAAGGCATGGTTACCGCTCATTCAGTCAACAACAGGAATGAGAAGGTTTACATCCTCAGATGAACTGCTTGACTCATGCTCTCATACAGTCACTAATTCAGTTTTCTGGATAAATGTAAGGGCGTCTTCTGTCTTCCCTTGTAGTCTAGTAGCCAGCATTTGGCGCTCTCGCCGCCGTGACACGGGTTCTATTCCCGGTCAAGGAATGCGTGCTTTGTTCTGCAAACACATCGTGGTAAGAATATTTCTGACCACTTTTCCAAAGTTGGCAGAACATCGGTTTTAAAGTTGAACAGAAAACCAAGAGATGCAGATGTTGGAAATCTGAACCAAAAACACGAATTGACGTGCAAACTGAATAGTCCTGGCAACATCTGTGGAGAGAAACAGAGACAATGATACAGAACGACAGAACCAGATTAGTTCTTCATTTCTAGACCACAATGCCGGGATAATGGTCAGTTTTATCTGTCGAATGAGGATTGTTATCAAAATATTTTATTTTTTGCCAGTTAGCAGCCATGTCGACCCGAGATCTGATTCGCTCAGTGTCTACCTCCAGATGGGCCTCTAATTTCCTGTCTTTATCTCTGTGTATCTACCTCACCCTTTTTCATATTCTTTGACCCTTAATTTGCCAAGATCACTCATTTCCCATTCCTACTCTATGAAAAGCCTGACGTTCGGGGATAGTTTGAGAATGGAGCTACTGAGAGGTTTTCTGGAACCTGGCACGAGACTGTACAACTTGGCTCACATTCTACGGATAATAC
>NW_025202255.1:7339-7687 GCF_004010195.1 Chiloscyllium plagiosum
CTGCAGTGTCTCCTGCCTCACCTCGTTATTCCCATCAAACTTGGAATGAAGGAGGGAGAATAAAAGTGGAGGAGAAGAAGGAGTGCTTTTGGAACAGCAGTAAGAAACTCTAGGTTGGCGTATTGGTTAGGAAGGACAACATGCACTGCTGGAACTAAACCAGGAAAAAGGAGTGGGTTTGCCAAACCATAACAGGCTCGAACTCAGACAGGAAGCTGAGTCGCTTCATCAGCAACACGATACTTTATAAAAGGTGAACCTCCGAGCTTTCAATACAACAAGCGGGCGCAACTGCGATAGGATCCTATGGTCAGTTGCTTACCAAGGAGGGGTTTTAAATAACTAAGC
>NW_025202256.1:0-7687 GCF_004010195.1 Chiloscyllium plagiosum
TTGCAAGGTTGGGTAGATGAGCAGGGGGTGTTGCAGGGTTGGGGAGATGAGTGGGGCTGTTGCAGGGTTGGGTAGATGAGCAGGGGGTGTCTCCGTGTTGGTTAGATGGGCAGGTGGGCTGTTTGGAGGATTGTGCCTTCCCTCCTTCGCCTCAACTTCACCTATGCATGTTCCTGATCTATCCCCTTCATAAAATCTGCTTCTTTCCCAATGAGCCTTTGGATAGCCATTAGCTATGGTTCCCCATGTGTCAGTGGGCCGGGAGTTCTTTGACCTATTCAGTGATACTTTGCGGTTATCTCTAAAGTCTTTCCACTTTCCTCCATGGAGTCTCCTACTGTGACCGTATTCCAAGGACATCAGTTGCTTTGAAAGTTTGGTTTCAGACAAATAAGTGACATATCCCACCCAGAGAGCTGGTTTTCAGTGATTAGCACCCCAATGGTCATCAAAATTGGAGGTGTTGTGAAGAAGATTATCTCAGAGTACCACAGGACCTTAATTAGATGGGCCAATGAGCCAAGGATGGAGTTTAAATTAGATACATGTGAGATGTTGAATTTTGGAAAGGGAAACCAGGACAGGAATTATAACTAAATGGTAGGGCCCAGGGGAGAGTTACCAAACAAAGAGGCATTGGGGTGCAGGTTCATAGTTCCTTGAAAGTGGAGTTGCAGGTGGACAGGGTGGTAAAGAAGGTGTTTGGCACACTTGCCTTCATAGGTCAGAAAATTGAGTATTGGAATTGGGATGTCATGTTCCGGCTGTACAGGACATTGGTGAGACCACTTTTGGATTACTATGTACAATCCTGGTCACCCTTCTACAGGAAGAATGTTGATAAGTTGAGAGGGTCAGAAAAGATTTACAAGGATGTTGCTGGGACTGGAGAGTTTGAGCTATAAGGACAGGATGAATAGGCTGAGGCTTTTCTCCCTGGTGGATTGGAGGCTGAGGGGTGACCTTATAGAGGTTTATAAAATCATGAGGGGCATGGATAGGCTAAATAGACAAGGTCTATATTTCCAGGGAAAACTAGAGGGTCATAGGTTTAAGGTGAGAGGGGAAAGATTTTAAAAGGACCTCACGGATAACTTTTTCATGCAGATGATGATGCATGCCTGGAATGAGCTAAAAGAGGAAGTGATGGAGGCTGGGACAATTACAACGTTTAAAAGGCATCCGGATGGGTATATGACTAGGAAGGGTTTAGAGAGAAATGGGACAAATGCTGGCAAATGGGACTAGGTTAGTTTGGGATATCTGTTCGACATGAACGAGTTGGTCTGAAGATTCTGTTTCCATGCTGTACAACTGTGATTCTAAGTACAAGCTGGACAGTTATGACTATGATTCTAAGTAGGCTTGGCAGAGGATGATTACAATGAGACCATCTACATTGCAGTATGTGCTGTAGTGGAGGGAATGAGTGCAGAAACATTATTTCCCTGGGTGGGGGAGTCAGTGATGAAATGAGTCATCAATTTAAAATTGTCTCAGAGAGAGAGAGAGAAAAAGAGAGAGACAATGGAATGATTTGCTACAAGGAGCATTGGAGAAGAAACCTTTGCATTTCTTAAGGGAAAAATGCATAAATATTTGAATCAATGGCAGGCGCAAAGGGTTATCAGGGAGGTGGCGGTTGTAAAATAATTCTTGAAGTAAAAAGTGTTATAATTCTTTGTTGTTACAAGTAAACATTTCCTTTTCTTTCATCGGCCTCTCCAATATTGAGACAAAGCTGCCAGACCTGTCATTCAAAATTGCATTGACACTGTCTCATATTTATTTTCCAATATTACAAAAGTGATTGCAGTTCATGAGTACCTCAGTGATTATAAAGAGCTTTGGGACAACCTGAGGTCACAGAAGACCCATTACACAAAGGTGAGGTCTTTTCCCCTTTTGGACAGGACCTTTTCATGTTTTCTGCCTGGGTTGATTTTGATTCAAGATACAACTATGAGAGTTCACCTTGGTTATGCTCAGGAAAGACATATCAGCCTCATTGTGGGTTAGGGATAGATTCGTCAGAATGGCACCCGGGACTAAATAAGAGGAGATTGCATAGTAGATTGTTTTCCCTTGAATAGAGGGGTTTAAGGGGGTGATCTGATCAAAGTATTTAAAATATTCAATAGCATAGGCAACAACTCTCCTCTGGTGAGGGAATTCAGAGCAAAAGATAACAATATAAAATCCAACCAGGTCATGTAACAATGTTCCTTACTTCAAGGTTATCCTACTCTCGGAAATATTTTCTCAAACATCCATCCTGTCAAGCCCTGTCAGAATTTTGCATGCTTTGGTAAGATCACCCTCATTCTTCCAAACTTGAACAAATAAAGGCCTGACCTGTTTGACCATTCTTGACAAGTCAACTCCATCCTAAGATCAGCCTCCTGAATCTCTTTAGAACTGCCTCCAAAGGCAGTATATCCCTTCTTGAATACAGAGACCAAAACTGGACACAGTTCTCCAGGTGTGGCCTTACCAATATTCTGTACAGCTGTAACTAGTGTTCCTTATTTTTAAACTCTGATCCCCTAAGTAATACTTTTTGACACAGACAGTATCAGACAGGTGGAACACTGGAGATAGATTGATAGCTTCTGCTGGACAAAGGTGTCAAGGGATATGGAGCAAGGAGAAGTCAATGGAGTTGAGTGGCAGATCAGCCACACACTCGTTGGTGAACTCTAAACTCCAGTCATTCACCCTGAAATTGATGATGCTCAGGAGACCAAAATCAGGGGTGTACAGATACCTTGGAGTGTTGTAGGAGTGGAGAAGATTAAAGACATTCAGAAGTGTGAGGTAATGGTGCAATGTGGATGAGAATTCGAAAATCGTAGAGTTGTCAGTCTGGGAGGCAATGGAGGTCAGGGATGATTTGTGAACAGGATTTGAGTGGATTAGGATGTGGGAGGCTTTGGATGAGCTTAAGTATGTGGCCCCAGAGAAGGCAGTTAACTGAGGACAAAGCAAGGCAAAATGGAATGATAGTTAGATTGTGGTAAGAAGATGGGAGTGGGGTGGTGCGGTGACATTGAGGAGACTGAATTAGCCTGACCAACAACTACCTTTGTCACCATGAAACAGCACAATGCCAACAGTTTGATGCTGTCAGTACTCTCCCACTGCTTTGCTCTTTGTAGCTGCCCAGAGCCTGGACTCCAAAAGTGGAATCTATATCCTCACCATGTCATTCAGAGAATAGACACAATCCCTACATGTTACTAATCTATTCATATTCAGATTTCAAATGATCAATTGTTTGATCTTCTGGAAATGCAGAATGATTCCATGATTCCATATGGAGTTTAACATAAGAAAACAGGAGGTCATGTATTTTGGAAAGATGAATCAAAAGGTAAACTATTATTCAAGTGGAAAGAGGCTCCAAAAATGCACAGCTTAGATGGATCAGGGTGTTCTTCATGAAACACAATATGTGATCTTACAGGTGCAGTGAAAAGGTGAATGGAACTTTAGCCTTTATTACTAGGGGATCGGAGTTTAGAATAAGGAACACTAGTAACAGCTGTACAGAATATTGGTAAGGCCACACCTGGAGCACTGTGTCCAGTTTTGATCCCTGTATTCAAGAAGGGATATATTGGCTTTGGAAGCAGTTCTAAAGAGATTCGGGAGACTGATCTTGGGATGGAGTTGACTTGTCAAGAATGGTCAAACAGGTTAGGCCTTTATCCGTTCAAGTTTGGAAGAATGAGGGTGATCTTACCAAAGCATACAAAATTCCAACAGGGCTTGACACGGTGGATGTTGAGAAAATATTTCCGAGAGTGGGATAACTTTGAAGTAAGGAACATTGTTACAGAGTATGGGGACAGTCATTTAAAACTGAGAATTTATTCTTTCAGGAGATAGTGATGAGTGATGTCAGGGGGAGATCAGCCATGACCTTACAGAATGGCAGGGCTGGTTTGAGGGACTGAATGGGCTACTCCGATTTCAATTTCTTATGTTCTTATGTCCTCATACAGATCTACAATTATTTGTCAATATTTTCTTTGAATGATTCACCAGTCTGTTATTGGACTGATCTAGAACTGCCCTTGTATGATTCCAGAACTGATCAGAATTACAAGTGATTATGGAAAACTCCAAAATGACAGTAGGTCTAGCAGGGTTGCAGTGGGAAGGATCAGATGAAGGCATTCTTACACTGATCCTCTCCAGGTGCTGTATGTTTCCAGCTGCTCTTGGCCTCCATTACACAGTCAGTCCCCATGTCCCCTTTAATTTACAATCCCTGAGCAGAATGACTTTGCAGCAAAAGGCACACAGAGAGATGGAAAAAAAAACACAGCTTGTTTTTCATTTCTTTAATGCACCTGGCACTCGATGAGTTAACTACTGCAGAGAGTATGCAATGAAATATTCAGTCCCTGCTCCGCATTGCGATAAACAGGTTGTCTGCAGGTGGTTTTGCTGCAGCCAGGGATGAGGTCATGGTGTCTGTTGCTGGGTGCTGCTATGGAAACCGACGAATATGCAGGCCACATGACAACAGGGATCAAGTCTTACTTAAAGGGGCAATACCTCACAGGAGAGAGGCGATGGGGTGATGTTGTATTTTGCAGGTCCTTGTGGGCAAAATGGAGTTTGCTTTTGATCGAATCATTGGGGGTTTTGGTGGGATTCAAATCTTCAAGGACAGACGCGCGATACAAAAAAAAATTAAGAAAACTGCCCCTTTAAAACTCCATCGGTTGTCGGCGATTAGGAGAAAAAATAAAAGTTATTTCTACCTTGCAGATTTCTGACAAGCTGCATGATTTTTTCATTGGACAAGAGTAAAGCAGGATGTGGGAGGCTGCTGTACAACCAAATGGGCTGTTTCTTTACTGTCAAAGTCACTGCAGTTACTGAAAGTCAGGAATGGTGAGGGATGAGAACGGGTCATCCAGTTTTACATGATGACTCCTTCAATCATTCAGACAAAATGGACAAGGCTTCTAGAGCATAAACACCAGCATGAGCTCAATGGCCTGTCTCTGTGCTGAGTTCTGTGTCATTCTGTGTTTATGATAAATTTCCAGTTGGTGTTCATTCAAGATGTTCGAAATAAATGCTACACAAAGTATTTCGGTCTGAACCTTGGTGGGAAACAAGCTAAAGGCCTTATAGCTCATTAAAGCTTTGTACATTCCATCCCACCGTGAACTAAACCCATCTATTTAAACTGCCGAGGAAATGTTCCACGTAAACACTCCCCAATCCCCAATGGTAATGGAGCAAGTACTGCAGAATACCTGCCCAGCTTCAGTCCTGAAACCTCATCTAACAACACTGAGAGAGCACACTCACCACAGGGGGTTCAGAAAGAAGGTTCACCACTAATTTTTTAAGGTAGCCGGGGAGAAGTAACAAATGCTGGCTTTGTCAAAGATGTCCACATCCCAGCAATGAATTTTTTAAAAACTGAGTTTCTCTCTGCTGATGAATTCCTTCTTTGCCTGATAGTATGACTGCTTGCTGAATCAATTCTTGCAGGATGCTAAAGTGATCATAGAATCCCTATAGTGTACATTTGGCCTATCAAGCCCACACCAACCCTCCAAAGAGCATCTCACCCACCCTATCCGTATAGGATGCGTTTCCCATGGCTAATCCACCCAGCCTGCACACTATAGCACGGCCAATTCACCTAATTCCCTACAATGTGGAAACAGGCCTACTTGGCCCAACTAGTCCACACCGACCCTCCGAAGAGTAACCCACCCAGATCCATTCCCCTTAACTAATGTACCTAACTCTACGGGCAATTTAGCATGATCAATTCACCTAAACTGCACATCTTTTGGACTGTGGGAAGACACAGAGCACCCAGAGGAAAACCACACTGACACAGGGAGAATGTCCAAGCTCCACACAGACAGTTCCCAAGAGTGGAATCGAACCAGTGTCCATGTGCTGCAAGGCAGCAGTGTTAATCCCACTGAGCCACCACGCCACCCAGATTTTCCTACCTATAATCAATTGAATAGCCAGAAGATTGCTTAATTTTGAGGATCATTGCACACCCCAACCTACAACAATCTGCATCTCGGTTTAGTAAGCAGATGCACTCCATTGGGAGGGGTGGAGGTGAGGGGCACAAGTTAGATTTCAGGAACAGGACTCTTGTCATCTATTCCTGTTCTTTGGCCAAACGTTATGTAGATTACTGTTATTGCCCTTTTTGTCACTCTGCTGATCAATATTGTCCTGCACCTTGCCCAGTCAACAACCATCACTCCCATTTATATGGCAAATTTAATGTTGTGAAAGGCGCAACATGGTGGCTCAGTGGTTAGTACTACTGTCTCACAGCACCAGGGACCCAGGTTCAATTCCTGCCTCAGGCAACTGTCTGTGTGGAGTTTTCACATTCTCCCTGTGTCTGCGTGGGTTTCCTCCGGGTGCTCCGGCTTCCTCCCACAGTCCAAAGATGTGCAGGTTAGGTGAATTGCCCATGCTAAATTGCCCGTAGTGTTAGGGGTAAATGTAGGGGAATGTATCTGTGTGGGTTGCTCTTCGGAGGGTCGGTGTGAACTTGTTGGGCCAAAGAGCCCGTTTCCACACTGTAGGGAATCTATTCAAAATCTTCTGAAGATGTTTAGCAGGTAAGTTATCAAATAGAGTTTGACAAGTCCCAGTCGGTGATATTGGAACAGAATACCAAAAACCTGGTGAAGGATAAATGTCTTGAAGATAAAGAAGCAGCGAGATTTCAGAAAGGAATTCCAATGCTTAGTGTCTAGTGAAAAGACAGGCAGCATTGGTGGAGAGATGGAAATCAGAGACACACAAGAAACCAGAATTGGAGGGGAATTGAGGATTGTAAAGCTGAAGCAGTTTTTGGAGGTGGGATGAGGGGAAATCCATGGAAAGTTCTGAATACAATAATGAGAATTTTAAAATAGAGGCAATGGAATTTAACGAGCACATTGATGATGGGATTTGGTACAAGTCAGGGAATCATTTTGAATAAGTTCAGTTTTAAGGAGAGGTAGGATACTGGCCAAGAGAACATAATGAAAGTATGAGTGAAGGTTTCAGCAGCAGACAAGCTGAGGCAGGGGCTGGTGGTGCTATAGGAATGGAAGTAGCTGGTTCTGGTGATGCCCAACTTGGTGTCACCATTTGACCAAAGAGAGAAAGTTGGGTTCAGAGGTAGGGACTGGGGAGAAGCCTGGATGAGGGTGAGGTGAGATGAGAGGGTGATTGTGTGTGTTTACGGCAGCGGAGGGCTGTTTGGTGGTTGGGATCAGGACTGCAGGAGTCCACAAATCTATTTTAGAGCCAGTAGGACTCCAATCACAGCTTTTCTGCATTTTCTTATTCACCTTTCCTCCCTCCATTCACCTGTAGTGATATACCCCTCTGCTCTGGATCAATATTTCCAGGAAAGGATAAGGGAAGAATGCCTTCATCCTCTCATGTGTCACGTAAGACTCCGTGACGGTAAATGCATTATGAGAGAAATTTGATGGTGGTAATGTTAGATCAAAGCCCAGACAGAAAGGTTCAGAAGCTAATTAAAAAGAAAGCGCACTTATTCCGTACTGTAAAACAATCTCTGGGTCTCCAGTGACTGTACATCCACTCGTGTTTCATTGCTCAATTGTGTTTCAATCTGCTAATAAACTTACACTCATCTATAATTCCTGGTATTTTC
>NW_025202257.1:0-7688 GCF_004010195.1 Chiloscyllium plagiosum
TCTGAACTGTTTACAGGAGGAGGTGCAGGAGGGTGCCTCAGTGCTCCCTTCCTGGGAGGTGGTGGTGGCGGTGTGTTTTGACCCACCCTCCTGTCCACTGAGACCATGGGGATTCCATTTGCACCAGCTCGACACGAAAGGGAGATGGCATCAGGGCCACGGCTACGAGGTTGTGCCGGGGGGGAAACGGAACTGCCAGTGGGTTTAAAGTGAGAATTGTCCTTCACTGAACATTGCTCTTTACTCGGTCGGTTGGACGTGGATGTTTCACACGAGGGTGGAGTCACCACACGAGGCGTCCCGGGCCTCTCTCGGCTCATACCATGGTCCTCCCCACATGGGGTGGGTAAGGTTCGGATATCGGGAACTCCACCACCCAGCTTGGCCCTTTCTGTCCTATTCGAGGCTGTTTCTCCTGGAATGGGAGCAAGGCAGGGAGGGAGGGAGGGAATGGGTGGCCTTGCTGATGGTCTGGTACAGTTGGGGTGGTGTCCAAAGTGGAGACGGTCGACAGTGTTGTATCCATGCAGTGTTATTTATGTTGGAGGTAAAGTGGAGCGAGAGAGAGAAGAGAGAAAGAGAGAGAGAGAGATACTGCATGCAGTAGTGAGAGTGGTGGAGCATGAGCCTTGTTCGGGGGTAGGCGCAAATAACAGATATACCTGGATTTGCGGGAGCAGAGAGAATATGGTGAGCCTTATCCTGATTGTTGTGGTTCTGTTTGCCGAACTGGGAATTTGTGTTGCTCCTGATAGAGCGGGGAAGGTTACTGATGCTTGTTCTTTATTGCTGGACATTTCTTCAGATTGCAGATACTGCACTGAGCTGGGTGGTGAGCTCAGACCATGCTCGCACCAATATCCTGTTCACCCTTCATTCCTGGGAACATTGGCTCATGGTGCAAGATACGGTAGAAATTTCTTCATTTCAGCATTCTGGAACCATGCGCACATCCTTCCATGACACTGTCTCTCAATCTCGCTCACTTTGTCTATTCCCCAAACCCCTCCCATTTGTTGATACTTTAACTGATTTCCCCGCCATCTCTCCTGGCAGCGATGCTCACACCCACAGCACCCCCTTTGTCAGGGCACAAAGGACATATGGAGCTGTAATTGGATTGGAGCTGCACATCCTGTCACTTTCAGCATGGGCTGCAAGTTTCCCCTCACTGGGCAGTGATCTCACGCAGTTTTACTGAGCAATGTACTAGGGTGATGGACACAATTCCACACCTTGGTCACATAGCTTATCTGGGTTTATAGATCAATGCACTGCTATAATGTGCACAGTGTTCCCCTCTGGACTGATTGCAGCAGTACACTAGACTGGTCTGCGCAGTGTTTCATGCTGAACTGATATCTCCTCTGGGTTTATTGTATCTGGTCTGCTTCTGTGATGTAGATTGAGAATGTGATATAACTGATCCTTTCAGTTGATATGGCAATGCCTTTATTTTTGTTCGCAATCATGTGATTGGACCCTCCAAATCCTGACTCCGCCAGCCAGTCCCATTCTTCAGTCTAACTCCATAGTTCAGCAACGTGTTGTCCTGTGAGTAATTGTCCAGTTTCAATGTGAATAACTATTCTGTCTATTTCCCTGGCCTTGGCCTAGCTCATCCTGGAGCATCGGAATTCACTGCAATAAACCTCAGTAAGGTCACTCCTCAGAACCAACGCTCCAGGGAACATAGCCCCAAGCCATTCATACTCTCCATGTGGCTCAACATCACTCGCCACCACCACCCCGCACAACACTTTCAATAAACTTGGAAATTTTTCTGCATGCTTTCAAGTTTAACCACATCTTTCCTGCAGCAGTGTGAACAGAATTAAAGGCAGTATTTCAGAAGTGACTACAACTAGCGAAAGTGAGTATTGCAGATGCGAGGGATTCGAGTCGAAGGTGTGAAAACTTCGAAGTTTCCAGCTCCTCGAATGCTGCCTGACCCGCTGTGTTTTTCCTGCACCACTCTTTGAAACCAGTATATATCCCAGATGGCCTCCTTCTTCAAAGACAGCAATTTACCCTCGCGCGTGGTCAACGATGCCATCCAGTGCATCTCATCCACTTCCCACACCTCCGACTTCGAATCCCACCATTCCAAACTCAACAGGAAAAGAACACCATGTCCCTTACCTTACATCCCACCAAACTTCCAGATACAGCGCATTATCCTCCCCCATTTGCGCCACCTATAAACAGACCCTACTACCATGGACACATTTCCCTTCCCACCCTGATCTGTTTTCCATAAAGAACATTCCCAGCGTGACTCCTTTGTCAGGTACACACCACCCAGCAACCCAGCCTTCACTCCTGGCACCTTCCACTGCCACCACATGAATTGGAAAACCAGAACCCTAACCTTTGTCCGAGACCCCAAAGGATCCTTCCACATCCTTCAAAGTTTTACCTGCACTTACAAAGTCACCTACAGTATCAGTTGCTCATGTTGTCTCCTCAACATTGGGGAGACAGGATGCCAACGTGTGGAGCACTTCAGAGAATACCTCTGGGACACCGGCACCAACAAACCCCACCATCCCGTGGCTGAACACTTTAACTATCCCCCCCCTCCCATTCCGCCATAGACATTCAGGTCCTGGGCATCCTCCACCGCCAAACCTTAACCATCCAATGCCTGGAGGAAGAAATACTGATCTCCTGCAGCCACATGGGGTCAATGTGGATTTCACCAGTTTCCTCATTTCCCCTCCCACCTCCTTATCCCAGATCCAACCTACCAATTCAGGACCGCCCCCTGACCTGTCCTACCTGTTCATCTTCCTTCTCCCCATCCACTCCACCTTCCTCTCCGACATTTTACCTCCAACCCCAACTTCATCGACCTATCACATTCTCAGCTACCTTCCCCCAGCACCATCGCCTTCCCATTTATTTCTCAGAACCATTCGGCCACAAACGTAATTCCTGATGAAAAGCTTACACAAGAAATGCCGATGCTCCTCCGATGCTGCTTGACAGCCTGTGCTTTTCCAGCACCATATTCTCGACTCTGATCTCCAGCATCTGCAATCCTAATGTTGTCCCTTGAGTTAATGCTTCCAGTAATTTCCCCACCAGACATCTTAGTTAGCTTGTCTGTTAATTTATCCCTGTCCCTTTCTCCTTTGTAAGCAGAGTGGGACATATACAGCCCCACAGTGCTCTGGCAATACTCACACATACAATGAAAACGTTTTTATAAATTGCAAGATTTAGAGGCCATTTATCAGTACCCTAATCCATTCCATTCAGATTGAATAAATATTCCCTTTTATTGTAATGCGTTATTGTAAGTGCAGGTAAATATACCCTTTTATTGTAATGGACTGGAACGTTACAACAATGGACAGGAGTTTATCCTATTATGTTTGGTTTCTTTCTACAAATTATGATTGGTTGTCATGGCATTCGCAGATTTATTGTAATTGTAATGTTATGTAAGGAAAGGGTTAAGTGAACTTGTTTGTGTAGTCACTTTGATTAATGTCAGTCACCAAGTTTTGTAATTATCCCAGTGGAGAATTTCCATCTTTTAATGATCAATGGGCTCCATTCATTGTGTTATGCCAGAATATGAGCGGAAACATCACCGACAGCACTAACAGGGATCAGCAACTGCAGAGAGAAGGGGAGGAGAGATCATTATTTGAGGACGTTAGACTTGAATGTTACAACTATAGATCAGAATCTGAGAACATTAGACTGGAATGTTCCAACAATGGATCAGAATCTGAGAACATTGGACTGGAACGTTACAACAATGGACAGGAGTTTATCCCTTTATGTTTGGTTTCTTTCTACAAATTATGATTGGTTGTCATGGCATTCGCAGATTCATTATGCTCTTCGGATTATTCAATATTTTTATTATCCATTCCTGTCTATCGTTGGTGTTCCTGGTAAGTCTCACTGTCCAGATATGTTTTCATTTAAACTAGTCACAACTGCATAACTGTTCTTTCTTATAATCTTCACTTCTTGCCACTATTATTGTTCATGTTGTGACTCTGAATCCAGATATTCACTCTGCAGATCACATCTAACTGCATCAGTGAACGTGTTCAATTACTTACTCCCTCCTTGCTTCTGGCAGTGTTACTCATGGGTCTCTATGTTGACCTACTAACTTTCAGATGTGACCCATTGTCTCACTGTCCTTGTTATTTAAATATTGGTAGCGTGGAGGTCATTGTCCTCTATTATGTTTACAAACTCCGTTTCCTTCCTGGGACTCCATCTCATCCCTGGCCAATATTTCTATTCATTTATTTCTGTGACTTGGGTGTCGCTGGCTGTCCAGCATTGATAGCCTCCCTATATTTGCCCTTGAGAAGGTAAAGGTGAGCTACCTTCTTGAATCGCTGGAGTCCACTTGCGGTCGGTTGACCCATAATGCTGGTAGGGAGGGAATTCCAGGATTTTGACCCAACGACTGTGAAGAAACAACGGTATATTTCCAAGTCAGGGTAGTTAGTGGCTTGGAGGGGAACCTGTAGGTAGTGTTTAAACCAGACGATTCACAACATTGGTCATGCCTTTGGCCATGAGCTGATTCCTGACATAATGCCCTGACCATTATTAACTTTAACTATTCACTGTTCCAGAATGTACTTCACTGGCTTAACTCATCTGCTGTTTAAACCTTGAGCTGTGTAACACAGATTTAATGATGACAACAATCTGCTGCTGACACTCTCGGGTTGAAATTTGCAGAAAAAAATCTGACCAAATTTCCATCCACCTGACATTCCTGTGAACGATGATCTATATGTGTATTGTGTCTGCAAATGCCTTTATTTTACTATTCTCAAGTACTTTAACTCATCTGCCCATGAAACTTCCCTCAGTCCCTCCTTGTGGATTATCCAAATCCCTACCAGTTGTTCATATTTACCTGGTTTCCTTTAAGTATAGTTTTCAATACTCCTCATGCTGGACAGATAATCCAGTATACTGAGCAATGCAGTTGCATAGTCTGCACAGCTCTCCATGTTGGCCTGTCATCTTGTCACAGCGTATGTAGTTTGAAGTGTTCCGTGAAACCTATTCAGAATTTGAGGAAACAATCCATTTCAGCTGATCCGAAAGTACCTTTATTCAATAATCTCGTTCTTGTAATTTTGCTCTCTAAGTGATCATTTCTCCAGTTAGTTCCACTACCCAGTCTTTTTCTCCATGTTTCCACAACACGCTCTCAGTTAGTTAATTGTTTGTTTCTGGCTTTAATGTGAATCTATCTATCCCCTGTATCTTTCCCTAGCCTTGGGCTTTGACTCTCTAGTGTGTTGAGTGCTAGCATTGTGAAGCTCAGAAGCAATGAAATGGTGTGTGTCAGGCTGTTGTTTACTTCCCAGTGTGTGCCATGTAGTGTTCCACGGATGGAAGGTGCGAGGTGGGAAAGAGGTAGGTAGTGTGTGTCAGCCTGTTATTCACTTCCATGTGGTGTTCCATATTGGAAAGGGGTGTGTGTGTGTATCGGTCGGTTGTTCACTTTCCAGTATGTCCCATGTGGTGCTCCATGTTGGATAGGGGTGACAGCAACTTTGACTCATGTCTTTGAAAGATGGTCTGTGCCTGCCCACTGAACGTCTGATGTCTGTATTTGTCCCTTTGAGCTGATTGTGTGGTCAGTAACACGAGGTGTCTAACATCTCTGACAATGCTCTCACTTTAAAAAATAAAGTTTATTTTCTCCTTTTATTTAAACAGAGACCTTAAAGGCCGAACTTCCTACTTCAATCGGCTGAAGTAAATAACTTAGGAGGCTTTTAAGGTTTTTTTTAAATAAATAGTGATAACAATGGCCAGCTCTCACAGACCAGACTTTCCAGGTTTGCTGAGCTGTAACCATTACCAGATGCTTGGGATGGGAGAAGGGTTGGATGCTTCAGTAAATGATCCCTAGCTATGTTATCTCTGAAATCTGTCTTAATGCTGTTTCCTCCTGGATTGGATGTGTCTTTTTGCCAAGGGACGAGTTAATGGGATGTTAGTACTTTGGAACTCTTCATTAGTGAAAAGTACTGTATCTAATATTCTGTTAAGATTTCCAATAGTTAAGTTATTCCAAACCTCTCTTCTTTTTGTATGTATTTTTATTATGCTGTTTAAATAAATTGTGTTTTGGTTAAGGTTGAGTGGTTATACCCGCCGCATCACATCTGGAGCACACATTTCACATCTACCTTTACTAAAAGGTAGTGGGGCGACAGCACCGGGGACCCAGGTTCAATTCCCACTGATGACTGTGTGGAGTTTGCACATTCTCTCTGTATCTGCGTGGGTTTCCTCTGGGTTCTGTGGTTTCCTCCCACAATCCATCGATGTTTAGGTCAGGTGAATTGGCCATGCTAAATTGCCCATAGTGTTAGGTGCATTAGTCAGGGGTAAATATGGGGTAGGGGAGAGGGGCTGGGTGGTTACGTCTTCGGTGGGTCAGTGTGGACTTGTTGGGCTGTATGGCCTGTTTCCATACTACTGGGAATCTAACCTAAGACAAATTTGGCGTCCAGGCTACCATCTTAAAGCATTTTAAGGCAGTCTGGTCTGTTCCACAGCAAAGTGGGAACACTTGACCAGTTCAAAATCGATAATTCCAAATTGGGTTCAGCATTAGACTCCCTACAGAGTGGAAGCAGGCCATTTGGCCAAACAAGTTCACACTAACCCTCCGAAGAGTAAATTACCCAGACGCATTCCCCTCCCTATTACTCCATATTTACCCCTGACTAGTGCAAATAACCTACACATCACTGACCGTTACGGGCAATTTAACATGGCCATTTCGCATAAATTACATATATTTGTACTGTGGGAGCAAACTGGAGCACCTGGAGAAAACCCACATAGGGACGGGGAGAATGTGCACAGGGAGATTGTTGGGCTCAAAGGCAGCATTTTGTGGTTGTTAGTATCTTTTGTTGTGGGTGTTGAATTCGGTTGGTTTGTACAATGTTTTGTGTAGTAATTGCTATTTCTGTCACTAATAGTTCTCTGGGTGAGGACAAAGTGAAGGTCGAGATTTACAAAAGGTGAGCAAGGCAAAGCGTTTAGGATTGGCAGACAAGCTGGAGTTGGTTTGTGTTTGTCTGTGAGAAAAGGAGATAATTACAGCTGCAACTTGACATTTAAATTTTTGCGGAACGATCATCAGAAACTTTGGAAATGGCTAGAATTCATTTGCAGATGGAGCAGCTTGGACACAGAAAGGAATTGAGGCAGTTTGTAATATGATTTAAAGTAGAATTAAAAGAAGAGGAAGAAGAAAGACAGAAAAGGAATGAAGAAAAGCAGAAAAAGAGAGAGTTTCAACTTCAAACGTTAGCAATTTGAGAGGAAAGTCGACTTGGCAGGGTGGAGATGAAGGGAGTTAGTACGCTGGATGAGGAGGATAGTGAGGATGAACAACTCTATGGTAACCAAAGGCCTGAGGAGGATCTGTTTAAATATGTACAGACATTGTCTAAATTTGACGAAAAAAATGTAGAAGTCTTTTTAATTTCAGTTGAGAAAGTGGCTAAACAGATGCACTGACCAATGACCAAGTGGTTAATCCAAACAAAGCTGGTCGGTATTACGAGTGAGGTATTTTTATCCCTATTGGAAGAGGTATGTGGAGAGTATGAGAAGGTGAAGAAAGACATTTGAAGGGCATATAAACTTACGCCAAAAGCCCA
>NW_025202258.1:0-3997 GCF_004010195.1 Chiloscyllium plagiosum
TCTCCCTCGCAATCAGTACCTCACCGTCACACTCATCCCCTCACTCTCACTCCTTCACCAGCACCCTGACACACTCACACTCACTCCATCACCGTCACTCTGATCCATTCACACTCACTCCACCACCATCACCCTGACCCCCTAACACTCACTCGACCACCATCACCCTGACCCCCTCATACTCACTCCATCATCTTCACACTATCACCCTCACGGTGACCTCCTCACACTCGCTACATCACCGTCACACTGATCTCCTCACACTCACACTATCTCCCTCACCATGACCCCCCATACACTCATTCCATCTCCGTCACGCTGATTTCCTCACACTCACTCAATCACTATTACCCTGGCGCCCTGACACTCACTCCATCATCGTCACCCTGCCCACCTCACACTCACTCCATCACTGTGACCCTGAACCCCTGTCTCTCACTCCATGATCATCACCCTGACATGCTCACACTCACTCCATCACAGCCACACTGATCCGATTACACCCACATAATCACCGTCACCGTTACCCCCTCACACTCACTCCATCATCATCACCCTGACCCCCTCACACTAACTCAATTATCGTCACACTGACCCCCTCACACTACAATCTATCAGCATCACCCTGTCTCCCTCGCAATCACTCAATCACCGTCACAGTCATCCCCTCACTCTCACTCCTTCACCAGCACCCTGACACCTTCACATTCACTCCATCACCGTCACTCTGATCCCCTCACACTCACTCGATCACCATCACCCTGACCCCCGAACACTCACTCGATCAACGTCACCCTGACCCCTTCACACACACTCCATCACCATCACCCTGACCCCCTCATACTCACTCCATCACCGTCACACTGAACCCTTCACGCTCACACTATCACCGTCACCGTGACCCCCTCACACTCACTCCATCATTGTCACACTGATCCCTCACACTCACTCCATCATCTTCACGCTGACCCCATAACACTCACTCCAATACCATTATCCTGAACCCCTAACACTCACTCCATCATCATCACACTTATCTCCTCACACTCACACTATCTCCCTCACCGTGACCCCCTCACACTTACTCCATTACCAACACCCTGACCCCCTCACACTCACTCAATCGCAATCATCCTGACTCCCTCACACTCTGTCCATCATCGTCAAACTGATCCCCTCACACTCGATCCATCACCATCACCCTGACCCCCTAACACTCACTCCAGCACCATCACCTTGACGCCCTCACACTCACTCCATCATCATCACACTGATCAAGTCACTCGCATTCCATCACCATTACCCTGACCCCCTCACACTATCACACTGATCAAGTCACTCGCATTCCATCACCATTACCCTGACCCCCTCACACTCCATCACCATCACACTGATTCCCTCACATTCACTTCACCATCTTCACCTGGCCCCCTCACACTCACTCCATCACGGCCACACTGATTCCCACACACTTACTCTATCACCCTCACCCTGACCCCCACACACTCACTCCATCACCCTCACACTGATCCAGTCACTCACATTCCAATACCCTCACCCTAACCCCCATACTCGCTACATTACCCCTAAACTGATTCTGTCACACCCACTCCATCACCATCACCTTGACCCCCTCACACTTACTCCATCACTGTCAAACTGATCCCCTCACACTCACTCTATCATCGTCACCTGACCCTCACACTCACTGCATCACAGTCACACTGATCCCCTCACACTCACTCCATCTCCCTCACCCTGATCTCCTCACACTTACTCCATCACAGTCACCCTTACCACCTCACACTCACTCACTCCATCAAGCCACACTGATCCCCTCACACTCACACTCACACTCACACTCTCACCTTGACCCCCTCACACTCACTCCACCATCATCACACGATCAAGTCACTCGCACTCCATCACCATCACCCTGACCCCTTCACACACACTCCATCACCGTCACACTGATAAGCTCACATTCACTCCATCACCATCACCCTGACCCCCTCACACTCACTCCATCACAGCCACACTGATCCCCTCACACTCACACTCACACTCACACTCTCACCTTGACCCCCTCACACTCACTCCACCATCATGACACGATCAAGTCACTCGCTCTCCATCACCATCACCCTGACCCCTTCACACGCACTCCATCACCGTCACACTGATAAGCTCACACTCACTCCATCACCATCACCCTGACCTTCTCACACTCACTCCATCACCGTCACACTGACCTTCTCACACTCACTCCATCACCGTCACACTGATCCCCTCACACTCAGTCCATCACCGTCACACTGAACCCCTCACACTCACTCCATCAGCGTCACACGTACCCCTCCACACTCACTCCATCACCATCACACTGGTCCCTTCACTCTCACTCCATCACTGTCACCCTGACCTCCTCACAATAACTCCATCACCGTCACACTGTGCCCCTCACTCTCACCCCTTCACGGTCACCCTCACACCCTCACATTCTCTCCATCACGTTCACACTGATCCCCTCACACTCTCTCCATTACCGTCACCCTGACCCCACACAATCACGCCATCACAGTCACACCAATCCCCTCACACTCACACTATCACACTCATCCTGACCCCCTCACACTCACTGCCTAACCGTTAAATGATCCACTCACGCTCTCGATATCACCGTCAATCTGACCCATCACCCTCACTCCTTCAACATCACACTGATCTCCTCACACTCACACAATCGCCCTCACAATGACCCCTCACGCTCACTCCATCAGCGTCACACTGATTCCCTCACACTCAATCCATCACTATCACACTAATCCGCTCATACTCACACTTTCACCCTCACCCTGACCCCCTCACACTCACTCAGTCACGGTCACCCTGATCCCCTCACTCTTACTCCATCACCATCACACTGACCCCCTCACACTCACTCTATCACCGTCACCCTGACACCCTCACACTCACTCCATCACCGACACACTGATCCCCACACACCCTCCCCATTACCATCCCCCTGACCCCTCACACACACGCCATCAAAATCACACCGATCTCCTCACTCTCACGCTATCGCCCTCACGCTCACAGCCTCTCACGCACTCCATCACCGTCACTCTGACGCCCTCACATTCACTCCATCAATGTCACCATGAACCTCCTCTCATTGACTCCTTCACCGTCACCCTGATCCCCTCACACTAACTCCATCACCGTCACACTGATCCCTTCACACGCACTCCATCACTGTCACCCTTACCCCCTCACACTCACTCCATCACGGACACACCGATCCCCTCTCACTCACACTACCAGCTCACTCTGACCCCTCACACCCACACCATCACCGTCACACTGATCCCCTCACACTCACTCCATCACTGTCACCCTTAACCCTCCACACTCACTCCATCACTGTCACACTGATCACCTGTCTCACACTCCATCACTGTCACCCTGACCCCTTCACACTAACTCCATCACCTTCACACTGACCACCTCACACTATCACCCTCACCCTGACTCCCTCACAATCACTCCTTCACTGTCATACTGTACCCCTCACTCTCACTCCTTCACCCGGGTATCCTCACACTCACTCTATCACGGTCACACTATCCCCTCACACTCTCTCCATTACCGTCACCCTGACCCCTCACACTCACACCATTTCAGTCAAACCGATCCCCTCACACTCACGCTATCTCCCTCACACTGACCCTCTCACACTCAGTCCATCAGCGTCACACTGATCTCCTCATACTCACAATATCACTCTCACACTGACCCCCTCACACTCACTCCATCACCGTCACACTTATCTTCTCACACTCACACTATCTCCCTCACCATGATCCCCACTCACTCACTCCATCTCCGTCACGCTGATTCCCTCACACTCACTCCATCACCAACAACCTCACCCCCTCACACTCACTCAATCACCATCATCCTGGCCCCCTCCCACCCACACCCTCACCATCACCCC